>NC_135145.1:25437712-25739425 GCF_051014445.1 Colletes latitarsis
CTACGAACGTGAAATCCAAAATGAATATTCGTCTCTCTTGACGAACGTTATTAATCATTTGTTGCTTAGGAAAAGTGGTCGAGTCTGAGGCTCAGGCAGAGTGTTTTTAAATGGCCAATTGAATATTTTGAATAAGTTAAATAAGACGTAAATCGAGAATAACAATTTGCTGATGGAGACTTCGTTATAAAGTTATTAACAATTAAACTGAAAAGTTTCAAAACGTTCTGGAAAAATTATTTTCAGTTAAGGGGGTCAATTACAATTATTTTTGGTGATTAGGTATACCCCCGAAATTCAACCCAGTTTCGAGAAAAAAATTCAAAACAAGAAAATTTTCGTCTTATTTTGGCCTCCAAAATCCCCCATTAAAATTATTCTCATGGTTTTCTGAACACTCTGTATGGCGATACAGTCTCCGTTACAATTTAAAGCAAACAATAATCGACGAAGCGTCCCGCCAGGAAGCAGAAATTTCATTTTATTATTTTATTTTCTGGTTTGGCGCATGACTCAGAATGGGAAAAAACGATCCACGAGGCCGTAATGATCCGAAAGCTCGTCGTTCTATAAGTCCCTGCAGCTGGGGGAAACCGGAGATGAGTCTGGCCAATTCTACGCGATCATTTATCGTTAACTTTTTTTGGCTGTCGATGATCAAAGCCGCGCGACGCGTTGCCCGGCGCGTAAATCGACTTTAAATCGCAATAAACTGTGCAAAAACCGCGCGCGCGCTCACTTTCGACCATCGTGGAAAAAGGAACTGGGAAAAAACCGAGCCCCCCCCTATCCTGCTACTTCCCTGCAACCTTACGCGAGTTTATTATCTATTTGGCTTTGATTTATTATTCGCAGAAATATGAAATTGCAACTCTGAATTTCATTCGTTTCATTATTGCGCTAACGGGGGACCATAGACTCGAGGATTTAGACTAGAATAGTAATATACAGGGTGTTAGGCATGAAATAAGACGAAAGTTAAGAGTATCAATTTTTCGTTTGAGGCTTCGTTGAAAAGTTATTAACAATTAAATTCGAAGGTTTCGAATCGTTCTGGAAAAAATATTTTCGGTTATGGGGGGCATTTACAATTATTTTTGGTTATTAGACATACCTTCGAAATCCTACTCAGTTTCGAGAAAAAAATTCGAGAAGATATGAAATTTTTCGACGGGGGAAAAAAAATTTCAAATCGTTTTGGAAAAAATATCGTTACCTCTGGCGGTTAATTAGAATCATTTTTGGTCATTATACATATTCCCCAAATCCTACGCATTTTCGAGAAAAAAATTCGAGAAGATATGAAATTTTTCGACCGGGGAAAAAAAAATTTCAAATCGTTTTGGAAAAAATATTGTTAGTTGCAGGGTGCATTTACAATCATTTTTGGTTATTATACATATCCCCGAATTCCTATCCAATTTCGAGAAAAAAATTCGAGAAGATATGAAATTTTTCGACCGGAAAAAAAAAAATTCCAAATCGTTTTGGAAAAAATATTGTTAGTTGCAGGGGGCATTTACAATCATTTTTGGTTATTATACATATCCCCGAATTCCTACGCATTCTCGAGAAAAAAATTCGAGAAGATATGAAATTTTTCGACCGGGGAAAAAGAAATTTCAAATCGTTTTGGAAAAAATATTGTTAGTTGCAGGGGGTATTTACAATCATTTTTGGTCATTACACATACCCTCGAAATCCTACCCAATTTTGAGAAAAAAATTCATTTAACATGGGCCTTGCGCTTATTACAGGTTTTAATTCACTCGAGAAACCTAGTTGAAACATTTTTATGTCTACAATTGTGCTTTGAATTTAAAATACAACTAATTTTGCTTCCTATAGTGGGCCCTATGGGCCTGCAGGCCCATTTAACCGGGGTCTTGCGCCTATTACAGGTTTTAATTCACTCGAGAAACCTAGTTGAAACATTTTTATGTCTACAATTGTCCCTCGAATTTAATATTCACCTAATTTTGCTTCCTATAGTGGGTCCTATGGCAACCTATGGGTCTGTAGGCCCATTTAACATGGGTCTTGCACTTATTACAGGCTTTAATTCACGCGAGAAACCTAGTCGACACATTTTTATGTCTACAATTGTGCTTTGAATTTAAAATACAACTAATTTTGCTTCCTATAGTGGGCCCTATGGGCCTGCAGACCCATTTAACATGGGCTTTGCGCTTATTACAGGTTTTAATTCACGTAAGAAACCTAGTCGATACATTCTTATATCTAGAATTGTCTCTAGAATTTAAAATTCGCCCAATTTTGCTTCCTATAGTGGGTCCTACGGCAACCTATGGGCCTGTAGGCCCATTTAACATGGGTCTTGCGCCTATTACAGGTTTTAAAACACGCGAGAAACCTAGTTGAAACATTTTTATGTCTACAATTGTGCTTTGAATTTAAAATATACCTAATTTTGCTACCAATAGTGGGTCCTATGGCATCCTATGGGCCTGCAGGCCCAGTTAACCTGGGACTTACACTTATAATAGATTTTAAAACACGTAAGAAACCTAGTCGATACATTTTTATGTCTACAATTGCCTCTAGAATTTAAAATACGCCCAATTTTGCTTCCTATAGTGGGTCCTTTGGCATCCTATGGGCCTGCAGGCCCAGTTAACCTGGGACTTACACTTATAATAGATTTTAAAACACGTAAGAAACCTAGTCGAGACATTTTTATGCCTACAATTGTCCCTTGAATTTAAAATTCGCCCAATTTTGCTTCCTATAGTGGGTCCTATGGCAACTTATGGACCTGTAGGCCCATGTAACATGGGCCTTGCACTTCCACAGGTTTTAAAACACGCGTGAAACCTAGTCAAAACATTTTTATGTCTACAATTGCCCCTAGAATTTAAAAAACGCCCAATTTTGCTTCCTATAGTGGGCCCTATGGGCCTGCAGACCCATTTAACATGGGCCTTACACTTCCCACAGATTTTAAAACACGCTAGAAACCTAGTCAAGACATTTTTATGCATACAATTGTCCCTAGAATTAAATATACGGCCAATTTTGCTTCCTATAGTGGGCCCTATGGGCCTTACACTTACCACAGATTTTAAAACACGCGAGAAACCTTGTCAAAACATTTTTATGCCTACAATTGTCCCTAGAATTTAAAATATGCCCAATTTTGCTTCCTATAGTGGGCCCTATGGGCCTTCAGGCCCATTTAACATGGGCCTCATTACATCTATACTTAAAACAAATACATTTAAAGTCACAGAAGCGTCGACTCTTAACAACGTGTTGAAATTCCTCGCTTCGTCGAACGCCTGCACAATTATCGGCTTTTAATTGATTGCACACATTTTTATCGAAACCCGTTATATTGACAGTTACATCAATACACGGTGTTTCTTTCAATTAGGATGCACGATGATATATCATTGCATAAATCAAGCTCAATATTAACTGCTAACAAATAATATTTATGAGTTGTGTAACTGTAAGTGTGGAATTTGAAGCCTGCAAAATCGACGTAAATAAATAACAAACTAAACAACAATTAATTAAAATAGTTAACTATAGGTATAACTAAGAACCAAGTAGATTGTATTTGACAAATATTCGAATTATTTTTTTTTAAAAAATAGTGTGCTTTATTAATTTTATAGCTTGTTTTAAATTTTATCTTGATTTTGGGACTGTACTTTGTTGAATTTGTAATGTGAGCACAAGATCAAGGCCAAATCGATTTAACTGTTCGCTATTGTTGAAATAAATTAGCGGTAGAGAACTCAGTGTCCCTTCTAATGCAAGTGGCATGGTAACTCTTGAAAGTAACAGTGTAATTGATTTACAGACTTGGAAGAATTATGTCGCAGGCCTTGAAAGTTGTTAACTTCACTTTCTCGTTGGATCTGTGCAGTCCGCAGCGATCCACTCGTGACGATCGAAAATAAGTCACTTAGGCTTCTATATCGTTATCGAGTACGTGGAACAATTCAATTTTAATTCTAAATTAAAATACAGTCAGGCATACGCTTCAACTTTGTTAATTCAACATTTACAAAATTGAGAATATCATATATGGAGGTGTGAAATTTTTCGACGGGGGAAAAAAAATTTCAAATAGGGTTGGAAAAAATACTGTTAGCTATGGGGGTTAATTGCAATCACTTTTGGTCATTAGAGATACCCCCGAAATTCCACGCATTTTTGAGAAAAAAATTCCAAAAGGTATGAAATTTTTCGACGGGGAAAAAAAAAATTTCAAATCATTTTGGAAAAAATACTGTTAACTATGGGGGTTAATTAGAATCATTTTTGGTCCTTAGGGATACCTCAAAAATCCTACGCATTTTTGAGAAAAAAATTCCAAAAGGTATGAAATTTTTCGAAGGGGGAAAAAAAAATTACAAATCGGTTTGGAAAAAATACTGTTAGCTATGGGGGTTAATTGCAATCATTTTTGGTCCTTAGACAAACCCCCGAAATCCTACGCATTTTCGAGAAAAAAATTCCAAAAGGTATGAAATTTTTCGACGGGGCAAAAAAAATTTCAAATCGGTTTGGAAAAAATACTGTTAGCTGTGGGGGTTAATTACAATCATTTTTTGTGGATAGACATAACCTCGAAATCCTACGCAGTTTTGAGAAAAAAATTCGAGAAGATTTGAAATTTTTCGACGGGGGGAAAAAAATTTCAAATCGTTTCGAAAAAAATATTGTTACCTGTGGGGGGTAATTACAATCATTTTTGGTGGATAGACCTACCCCCGAAATCCTGCGCATTTTCAAGAAAAAAATTCCGAAAGATATGAAATTTTTCGCCCGGGAAAAAAAAAATTTCAAATCGTTTCGAAAAAAATATCGTTACCTCTGGCGGTCAATTAGAATTATTTTTGGTCATTAGACATAACCCCGAAATCCTATCCATTTTCTAGAAAAAAATTCCCAAAGTTATGAAACTTTTCGACTGGAAAAAAAAAATTTCAAATCGTTTTGGAAAAAATATTGTCATCTGTAGGGGTCAATTACAATCATTTTCTGTCATTACACATATCACCCTAATCCTACCCACTTTCGAGAAAAAAATTCCCAAAGTTATGAAACTTTTCGACTGGAAAAAAAAAATTTCAAATCGTTTTGGAAAAAATATTGTCATCTGTAGGGGTCAATTACAATCATTTTCTGTCATTACACATATCACCCTAATCCTACCCACTTTCGAGAAAAAAATTCCAAAAGATATGAAATTTTTCGAAGGGGGAGAAAAAATTTCAAATCACTTTGGAAAAAATACTGTTAGCTATGGGGGTTAATTAGAAACATTTTTGGTCCTTAGACCTACCCCCAAAATCCTACGCATTTTCTAGAAAAAAATTCCGAAAGATATGAAATTTTTCGAAGGGGAAAAAAAAAATTTCAAATCATTTTGAAAAAAATACTGTTAGCTATGGGGGTTAATTAGAATCACTTTTGGTCATTAGAGATACCCCCGAAATCCTACGCATTTTCGAGAAAAAAATTCCGAAAGGTATGAAATTTTTCGACGGGGGGAAAAAAAATTTCAAATGGAACCGAAAGTTCGAGATGGACGCCGCGATGGCGGCGCAGCGTTACGACGATCGGCGGATATAACTAAACTAGCTAGAATAGAACGTAGAGACGAACAGTCGGGTCGAAAATAGTTTCTGGAAAACGAGAAGGGTATACTTTATGCCGCCGGAATAGATGATTAAGCGTAAATAGTCTTATGAAAGTATTCCTAAAATTTTAACCTATCAATATTTTATTGTTCTCAAGTTTCTGGTGTTATATTATTCTACGAACTCTGAGCTGTATTTTAAAAGAAATTAAATTAACGTAGCTAGGTGTGGGATGTGCAAATTTCATTTTAAAAAGTTTATAATAGGTGTGAATATTTTTTTTGGTGGTGATCCATTTCAAATCGGTTTGGAAAAAATATTGTTGGCTCTGGGGGTCAATTACAATCATTTTTGGTCATTAGATATATCCTCGAAATCCTACGCAGTTTTGAGAAAAAAATTCTAGAAGATATGAAATTTTTCGACGGGGGGAAAAAAATTCCAAATCGTTTCGAAAAAAATATCGTTAGCTGTGGGGGTTAATTACAATCATTTTTGGTGGATAGACCTACCCCCGAAATCCTACGCAGTTTCGAGAAAAAAATTCCCAAAGTTATGAAATTTTACGACTGGAAAAAAAAAAATTTCGAATCGTTTCGAAAAAAATATCGTTACCTCTGGCGGTCAATTAGAATTATTTTTGGTCATTAGATATACCCCCGAAATCCTGCGCAGTTTTGAGAAAAAAATTCGAGAAGGTATAAAATTTTTCGATGGGGGGAAAAAAAATTTGAAATCGATTCGAAAAAAATATTGTCATCTGTGGTGGTCAATTGCAATCATTTTTGGTCATTACACATATCACCCTAATCCTACCCACTTTCGAGAAAAAAATTCCTAAAATGTATGAAATTTTTTGAGGGCGAAAAAAAATTTCAAATCGTTTCGAAAAAAATATCGTTACCTCTGGCGGTCAATTAGAATTATTTTTGGTCATTAGACATACCCCCAAAATCTTACCCACTTTCGAGAAAAAAATTCCCAAAGTTATGAAACTTTTCGACTCGAAAAAAAAATTTCGAATCGTTTCGAAAAAAATATTGTCATCTGTAGGGGTCAATTACAATCATTTTCTGTCATTACACATATCACCCTAATCCTACCCACTTTCGAGAAAAAAATTCCCAAAGTTATGAAACTTTTCGACTGGAAAAAAAAAATTTCGAATCGTTTCGAAAAAAATATGGTTACCTCTGGCAGTCAATTAGAATTATTTTTGGTCATGAGACATAACCCCGAAATCCTATCCATTTTCTAGAAAAAAATTCCCAAAGTTATGAAACTTTTCGACTAGGAAAAAAAAAATTTCGAATCGTTTCGAAAAAAATATCGTTACCTCTGGCGGTCAATTAGAATTATTTTTGGTCATTAGACATACCCCCGAAATCCTACCCACTTTCGAGAAAAAAATTCCCAAAGTTATGAAACTTTTCGACTCGAAAAAAAAATTCCAAATCGTTTCGAAAAAAATATTGTCATCTGTGGGGGTCAATTACAATCATTTTCTGTCATTACACATATCACCTTAATCCTACCCACTTTCGAGAAAAAAATTCCCAAAGTTATGAAACTTTTCGACTGGAAAAAAAAAAATTCCAAATCGTTTCGAAAAAAATATTGTCACCTGTGGGGGTCAATTACAATCATTTTCTGTCATTACACATATCACCCTAATCCTACCCACTTTCGAGAAAAAAATTCCCAAAGTTATGAAACTTTTCGACTGGGAAAAAAAAAAATTCCAAATCGTTTCGAAAAAAATATTGCCATCTGTGGGGGTCAATTGCAATCATTTTTGGTCATCACACATACCCTCGAAATCCCACCCAATTCCGAGAAAAAAATTCCATAGCAAAAATCTAAATCCCTGAATTTTTCAACGAAAAAAAAAATTCGAATCCTTTTGAAAAAATTATTAAAACATTGTGGGTAGGTTTTAAGACATTTTGAACGTATCGTTGGATCTGGTAAACTCAGAATGCAGTTATTAAGATTCAATCGCCACGGGGTTCGATGTAATGTTGGGATCCTAAATTGCAATGGCGTCAGTCGCCATAGCTGAGCCCTTTCCTTCGATATTTGATGTCCAGGCATTCATCGTCGGTAAATCTCGAAATTATACATTGTTTTTCTCCCGAGAAAGGGGCGTTTCCTCGTGTTTCATGCGTGTTCACTGCGGTGGTGCTTTCGAAACCGGTCTCTCGGCGCGAACGAGCAAAAAATGGCGGCGCGGCGGTCTCTTAATCAGCTGATAATCCCGGCGGACACCGATTTCGCGTGCAGCGTTGAGTTAATGATCGACCGTACTCGTGTACCCCGTGTCTCCGACGCTTTTCGTGCCCTCCCCCCGCCAACACATATTTCTAATTCGTAGTTTTTAGTCTGGAAGACTGTTTTTCGTAAGAAGTACCCCCTTGCAGATCAACTGGGAGCCATTGTTGATTGCTTGCAGCTTGTTACCTTATTTTATTCATTTAAAGTTATTTTGAGCGTGTGAAAATTATTTTGGTAAATGAACAGAATTTGCAGGGTCGGTTGCAGGGGGCTATTGCGATTATTTTTGGTGGATAGAGATACACTCGAAATCTTGCGCGTTTTCGAGAAAAAAATTCGAGAAGATTTGAAATTTTTCGACGGGGGGAAAAAAATTCCAAATCGTTTCGAAAAAAATATTGTTAGCTGTGGGGGTTAATTACAATCATTTTTGGTGATGAGACCTACACCCGAAATCTTACGCGTTTTCGAGAAAAAAATTCCGAAAGATATGGAATTTTTCGACGTAAAAAAAAGAATTCCAAATCGGTTTGGAAAAATTATAGTTAGGTGCGGGGGTTAATTGCGATTATTTTTGGTGGATAGACCTACCCCCGAAATCCTGCGCATTTTCGAGAAAAAAATTCGAGAAGATTTGAAATTTTTCGACGGAGGGAAAAAAATTCCAAATCGTTTCGAAAAAAATATTGTTAGCTGTGGGGGTTAATTACAATCATTTTTGGTGGATAGACCTATCCCCGAAATCCTGCGCGTTTTCGAGAAAAAAATTCCGAAAGATATGAAATTTTTTGACGTAAAAAAAAGAATTTCAAATCGGTTTGGAAAAATTATAGTTAGGTGCGGGGGTTAATTGCGATTATTTTTGGTGGATAGACCTACCCCCGAAATCTTGCGCATTTTCGAGAAAAAAATTCGAGAAGATTTGAAATTTTTCGACGGGGGGAAAAAAATTCCAAATCGTTTCGAAAAAAATATTGTTACCTGTGGGGGTTAATTACAATCATTTTTGGTGGATAGACTTACCCCCGAAATCCTGCGCATTTTCGAGAAAAAAATTCCGAAAGATATGGAATTTTTCGACGTAGAAAAAAGAATTTCAAATCGGTTTGGAAAAATTATAGTCGTATGCGGGGGTTAATTGCGATTATTTTTGGTGGATAGACCTACCCTCAAAATCTTGCGTGTTTTCCAGAAAAAAATTCCGAAAGATATGAAATTTTTCGACGAAAAAAAAAAATTTCAAATCGTTCTGAAAAAAATACTGTTAACTGTGGGGGTGAATTACAATTATTTTTGGTTATTAGACATACCCCCGAAATACTATCCTATTTCGAGAAAAAAATTCCGAAAGGTATGAAATTTTTCGACGTAGAAAAAAGAATTTCAAATCGGTTTGGAAAAATTATAGTCGTGTGCGGGGGTTAATTGCGATTATTTTTGGTGATGAGACCTACCCCCGAAATCGTGCGCGTTTTCGAGAAAAAAATTCCGGAAAATTGAAATTTTTCGACGTAGAAAAAAAGAATTTCAAATCGGTTTGGAAAAATTATAGTCGTGTGCGGGGGTTAATTGCGATTATTTTTGGTGATGGGACCTACCCCCGAAATCTTGCGCGTTTTCGAGAAAAAAATTCCGAAAGATATGGAATTTTTCGACGTAAAAAAAAAATTTCAAATCGGTTTGAAAAAATTATAGTTAGGTGCGGGGGTTAATTGCGATTATTTTTGGTGGATAGAGATACACTCGAAATCTTGCGCATTTTCGAGAAAAAAATTCCGAAAGATATGGAATTTTTCGACGTAAAAAAAAAAATTTCAAATCGTTTTGGAAAAATTATAGTCGGGTGCGGGGGGCAATTACGATCATTTTTGGTCAATAGACATACCCTCGAAATCCTATCCAATTTCGAGAAAAAAATTCCGAAAGATATGAAATTTTTCGACGTAAAAAAAAGAATTTCAAATTGGTTTAAAAAAATTATAGTCGGGTGCGGGGGGCAATTACGATCATTTTTGGTCAATAGACCTACCCTCGAAATCCTATCCAATTTCGAGAAAAAAATTCCGAAAGATATGAAATTATTCGACGAAAAAAAAAGAATTTCAAATCGTTCTGAAAAAAATACTGTCAGCTGTGGGGGTCAATTACAATTATTTTTGGTCATGACACATACCCCCGAAATCTTGCGCATTTTCGAGAAAAAAATTCCGGAAAATATGAAATTTTGCGACGAAAAAAAAAAATTTCAAATCGTTCTGAAAAAAATACTGTCATCTATGGGGGTCAATTACAATTATTTTTGGTCATTACACATACCCTCGATATCCTCCCCTATTTCGAGAAAAAAATTCCGAAAGATATGAAATTTTTCAACGAAAAAAAAAAAATTTCAAATCGTTCTGAAAAAAATATTATCATCTGTGGGGGTTAATTACAATAATTTTTGGTCATTACACAAACCCTCGATATCCTCCCCTATTTCGAGAATAAAATTCCGAAAAATATGAAACTTTTCAACGAAAAAAAAAAAATGTCAAATCGTTCTGAAAAAAATACTGTCATCTGTGGGGGTCAATTACAATAATTTTTGGTCATTACACATACCCTCGAAATCCTATCCAATTTCGAGAATAAAATTCCGAAAAATATGAAACTTTTCAACGAAAAAAAAAAAATGTCAAATCGTTCTGAAAAAAATACTGTCATCTGTGGGGGTCAATTACAATAATTTTTGGTCATTACACATACCCTCGATATCCTCACCTATTTCGAGAAAAAAATTCCGAAAGATATGAAATTTTTCAACGAATTAAAAGAAATTCAAATCGTTCTGAAAAAAATATTGTCATCTGTGGGGGTTAATTACAATTATTTTTGGTCATTACACAAACCCTCGATATCCTCCCCTATTTCGAGAAAAAAATTCCGAAAGATATGAAATTTTTCGACGTAGAAAAAAGAATTCCAAATCGGTTTGGAAAAATTATAGTTAGGTGCGGGGGTTAATTGCGATTATTTTTGGTGGATACACCTACCCCCGAAATCTTGCGCATTTTCGAGAAAAAAATTCCGAAAGATATGAAATTTTGTCAACGAAAAAAAAAAAAATTCAAATCGTTCTGAAAAAAATATTGTCATCTGTGGGGGTTAATTACAATTATTTTTGGTCATTACACATACCCTCGATATCCTCCCCTATTTCGAGAAAAAAATTCCGAAATGTATGAAATTTTGTCGACGAAAATTAATCAAATTTTAATTAGCAATATTGTATATTCTTTTGGACACTTCGCCTAATTTTTAAAGACACTTTGAGAAAGGGAACCGAATGTTTAAAGGCTGAACGTAACGGTGACTCAGTTTATTTTTCTGTTATTCTGATTCACATTTAGCAATGGTCACGATGTGATTAAATTAATCGTTGGAATTTCAGTACCGAACTTCATTATGCTATCGCGAGTTGTTTATGCGAACGGAATCGTCGCGTGTCGTGCTTGAACTTGAACGCAGTTTTCCTCAAAATTAATTTTTTATTATTAATATCTCCAAAACACAACATTCCTTAATTAAACAAGGCAAAAAATTGCAATAATTTCGTGAATCCCAATTTAATCGAATCAATATAATATACATATACAGATAATTCATAATTTTATTCATTTAATAATTCTATTTATTTAATAATTTCACATATTTAATAATTCTTTTAATTCTTTAATTCTTTAATTCTTTAATTCTTTAATTTATTTTTGTATAAATTGTATATAAATTAATAGTAATATTTTAATAATTAATTGAACGTATGAATGGATCATGACGAACCATTTTTCACGAAATTTGGTGCACCTAATATCTGCCATAATTTTTTTTTTCTCTTTAAAACACTATGTTTACAAAATTTGGCTATTTAAAATATCCAGTTGAATTAATTTTTAATGGAATATTTTACGAATTATTTATCATTGCAAGATGCATTATTTTTGGTTAGTGACATTCCACGTTAGTGGTAAAATAAATAAATAAATAATTTTCCCGGAATTTACACTTATTCTTGATCATTTTCAACGTCTATTTAAACTTGTTTATTTTAATAAATTAATGATTATCTCTATATTGAATGAATTTTACAAAAATTAAGGTAATTAACTGCCAGTTTAAAACTCTAAAATTGTTTAGAAGATCGAAACTTTGATTCTAGAAAATTTTAAATTCTACTTTCGTAACTTTTCTAAAAAATGGAGCTTATTAAAATTGATTTTCTTCAACATTTCAATTTGAGAATTAATTATCTCAGTTCCACTGTTAAAATCTCTGTCAAAGTATTAAATACAACAATTAGTTCATTTTCAGGATTCTGACTGCTTTGAAAATCCACATTTGTTTAATCAAATAATTCAAGATAATAATTTTCTTTCAAATTAAACATTCTAATAAACAAAAACCGCCATTTTTACAAACAAATCCAATAAAGAAACCATAACATATATTTCTATATTAATTAAATATTAATTCAATTATTAAATGTATATTATATATATATATTAAATCAATTATTATAAAATTGTGGATTATATAAATAATATATAAATTATTCCATAAATCCTTAGATAATTGTATATAATTAACCTTCTAGAATATTATTATGTTTCTTGGCTACCCCAAAAAATATGAGCGTTTAGGGGTTGCTATTTTGGAAAAAAAAAAAGGTGTCGATGGTATTTTTATTTAATTTATTCGATCAATAAAAATTTGAAATAGTTTGTGTCGAATAGGGAAGGTAAATAAAAAATGGAGGGGGTTGGAAGAGGGGAGTAAGTGGAGGAAGAGGAGCGTGGGGGGAGGGGGGCAGGCGGACTGGATTCAGCCATTTTTGCGACACGAATAATTATATCTTATCTGCCTCGACCCGTGGCCTCGAGAACGCGATGCGTTTGCCTCGGCTTTTAAAGAAAAATGTGCAACTAACAACGCGAGGATGAAGCTGCCCCCCACCCCCAACGCAGTGCAACTGCAGCTGCGTCAGAAATGGTTCCTTCAAACAAGAAAAGTCGATTATTTCAGGGTTTAAATTAGATTTTTTGATGATAATGAAACTTTGATAATTATTGTTTTAGAAATTGTTGAATATTTGGCTCTGGAATGTTATATAGGGGTATTTGGGAACACTTGAGAAGGGTTTAGGGGGTGGCTATTGACCAAAAATTATTGTAATTGACCCTCGAAATTGGGAATAATTTTTCTGGAAGGATTTTAAATTTTTTTATTTGGTTGAGAAATGTGATTTTCTCGAATTTTTTTCTAGGAATTGGGGAGGATTTCGGGGGTATGTGTAATGACCAAAATTGAGTGTAATTGACCCCCCAAACTGGAGATAATTTTTTTAGAAGGATTTGAAACGCATGAAACTTCAGGGGGTTCGTTCTTTCATGATCAGACGTTATATTTTTGAAAAAGAATTTTTTTCTCGAAATTGGGGAGGATTTCGGGGGTATGTGTAATGACAAAAAATGATTGTATTTGAACCCTGTAAATAAATGTAATTTTTTTAGTGTGATTCGAAATTTTTTAATTTCGTCTAAAAATTTCAAAACCTACTCGATTTTTTTTTACGAAGGGGCGTAGGATTTCGAGGGTATGTGTAATGACCAAAAATGATTGTAATCAACCCCCCTAGATAACAATATTTTTTCCAAAACGATTCGAAATTTTTTAATTTCGTCTAAAAATTTCAAAACCTTCTCGATTTTTTTTCTCGAAATTGGGGAGGATTTCGAGGGTATGTGTAATGACCAAAAATGATTGTAATCAACCCCCCTAGATAACAATATTTTTTCCAAAACGATTCGAAATTTTTTAATTTTGTCGACAAAATTTCAGCACCTTTTCGAATTTTTTTCTCAAAACTGACTAGGATTTCAGGGATATGTCTAATAACCAAACATGATTGTAATCAACCCCCCTAGATAACAATATTTTTTCCAAAACGATTCGAAATTTTTTAATTTAATTTCTTAATAACTCTTTAACGAAGCCTCAATCAACAAATCGCTATTCTTCATTTTCGCCTTATTTTGGCCTCCAGAATCCCCCATTAAAATTTTTCCCATGGCTGACCGTACCTCCTCTTAATCTCACTGGCATACTTCATCGAGGAGAGTCCACATAACACTGTTCGTAGAACGCTGCGCACCATGCAATGCAATTGGAACCAATTGCACAGTAGCGATTACGTTTAAGAGTATTCCGTGAGGGGTGGAGAAGGGGGCGGGGGCCACTGCAACACTTTCTACAATTCCCTTCGACATTTTCAAAAAATATTTCTCACTCAGGGGGCCGATAATAAAGAAAACTCCTTTTCTCAAACGTTAAGAGCCAAAAATAAAGAAAAGATTGGAGTTAATGTCAACCAAATTTCACGATTTTCTCGAATAAACAGAAAAATGCAACCCACTATACTAATCCATAGTCAAAATGCATATATAAACAACGTATTTCTCCGATTTTCTAAGTTTACATACCTTACATATACATCTAAATTTTGTTACATTTGATATTATGTTTTCTGTCCCTCGTGAAGGCTTTTTCGAAATAAAAAGGACTCCAGGGAGTATTGCTTGAGGCTCGAAAAAGTCTACATCCGCTACTGCGTATTTATACCGCGACGCCATTATCGTCTATTCAAACGTTAATGTTATTTTAGCGATGCAACAGCTTTAAACGCGATCATATTTATTAAACGTCGCTGAATGACCATCTGGGTACCCACGTGCATTAAATCCAGTAAATGCTTAAGCCTTTCCCGATCCTCTTAACGGAACGACGCAGGACCCTCGCAGCCTTGGAGGAATCGATTTTTCAGTCCACGTGTCCTTACAAAGTCCTCCGCGCATCTTCGAACCCTCCGCCATTTGCAAACGAAATACACTTCCAAGAAAAGGGGAACGAAAACTTGTAAATTGTTTCTATTATTAATTACAGATATTTCAGAAATGATATTTTACATCGTAGCGAAGGGAATAAAATTTCTACTATTGACAAAATCAACGGGGAAATAATGACTATTTTAACGAAATTTCTCAGGGAGATATTTGCTTTGTTTTTTAGAAAATGTTTACTATGTAAAATTGTGCAGTTGCAGGGGTCGATGGCAATCACTTTTGGTCATTACATGTATCCTCGAAATCCTGCGCATTTTCGAGGAAAAAATTCCTTAACGAAAAGAACCCCCCTTAAAGGGTCCAATTTTCGAACGGGCGTAACTCCCACAATAGTGAACGTATCTCATTGAAATTTTGGGGCGAAGTAGAGCTCGTAGATATCTACAAAAAAGTATTAGACAATTTTTCTCTAGTTTGTCAAACAAAATTATTAAAAATTAAACACGAATTCTTAAGAACAATCGACAGGGGTAGGTGCCTGGCGGAAAAAGAAATTTCGAATTGTCCTGGAAAAATTATTTTCGATTGCAGGGGTCGATCGCAATCACTTTTGGTCATTACATGTATCCTCGAAATCCTGCGCATTTTCGAGAAAAAAATTCCTTAACGAAAAGAACCCCCCTAAAAGGGTCCAATTTTCGAACGGTCGTAACTCCGACAATAGTGAACGTATCTCATTGAAATTTTGGGGCGAAGTAGAGCTTGTAGATATCTACAAAAAAGTATTAGACAATTTTTCTTTAGTTTGTCAAACAAAAGTATTAAAAATTAAAAACGAATTCTTAAGAAAAATCGACAGGGGGTAGGTGCCTGGCGGAAAAAAAATTTCGAATTGTCCTGGAAAAATTATTTTCGATTGCAGGGGTCGATCGCAATCACTTTTGGTCATTACATGTATCCTCGAAATCCTGCGCATTTTCGAGGAAAAAATTCCTTAACGAAAAGAACCCCCCTTAAAGGGTCCAATTTTCGAACGGGCGTAACTCCCACAATAGTGAACGTATCTCATTGAAATTTTGGGGCGAAGTAGAGCTTGTAGATATCTACAAAAAAGTATTAGACAATTTTTCTCTAGTTTGTCAAACAAAATTATTAAAAATTAAAAACGAATTCTTAAGAAAAATCGACAGGGGTAGGTGCCTGGCGGAAAAAAAAATTTCGAATTGTCCTGGAAAAATTATTTTCGATTGCAGGGGTCGATTGCAATCACTTTTGGTCATTACATGTATCCTCGAAATCCTGCGCATTTTCGAGAAAAAAATTCCTTAACGAAAAGAACCCCCCTTAAAGGGTCCAATTTTCGAACGGTCGTAACTCCTACAATAGTGAACGTATCTCATTGAAATTTTGGGGCGAAGTAGAGCTCGTAGATATCTACAAAAAAGTATTAGACAATTTTTCTCTAGTTTGTCAAACAAAATTATTAAAAATTAAAAACAAATTCTTAAGAAAAATCGACAGGGGGTAGGTGCCTGGCGGAAAAAAAAATTTCGAATTGTCCTGGAAAAATTATTTTCGATTGCAGGGGTCGATTGCAATCACTTTTGGTCATTACATGTATCCTCGAAATCCTGCGCATTTTCGAGAAAAAAATTCCTTAACGAAAAGAACCCCCATAAAAGGGTCCAATTTTCGAACGGTCGTAACTCCTACAATAGTGAACGTATCTCATTGAAATTTTGGGACGAAGTAGAGCTTGTAGATATCTATAAAAAAGTATTAGACAATTTTTCTCTAGTTTGTCAAACAAAATTATTAAAAATTAAAAACGAATTCTTAAGAAAAATCGACAGGGGTAGGTGCCTGGCGGAAAAAAAAATTTCGAATTGTCCTGGAAAAATTATTTTCGATTGCAGGGGTCAATTACAATCATTTTTGGTGAATAGTCATACCCCCGAAATCCTACGCATTTTCGAGAAAAAAATTAATTACTGAAAATATAATATCTGACCATGACTGTCTGTCACCCCGAAAATTGAAAAGTTATGAATCATTCTGGAAAAATTATTTTCGATTGCAGAGGGCAATTGTAATCATTTTTGGTCATTAGACATATCCTCAAAATTCTATCCACTTTCGAGAAAAAAATTCGAGAAGGTTTTGGAGAAAATTAAAAAATTTCAAATTGTACTAAAAAAATTGTTTTCGGTTGCAGGGGTCAATTAGAATCATTTTTGGTCATTAGACATATTCCCGAAATCCTACGCATTTTCGAGAAAAAAATTAATTACTGAAAATATAATATCTGACCATGACTGTCACCCTGAAAATTGAAGTTACAAATCATTCTGAGAAAATTCTAAATAGTTTGAATTTAATATTTCGCACAATGGTGGACAATTCACTGTCCATTATTTTAAAAAATCGAATCTAAACGACTTTGGAAGAAATGGGTCTAAATGGACCCAGTTTTGCTGAGATGACTCGATTTTATCGCGACTGTAATTTGTATCGTCTCGAATCGATATTATATGGGAAGATCGGCTCGAAGGGGTGGATTTCGCGATATTAAAAATAACGATAGAATTGCGCGCGAATGTTCGACCCAGTTCAACCGAGGAGATATCAATTTTAGTGGCCGTCGAGATTAATATTAGACCGCTGGAAATAGATGAACGTTGCACGCTCCAATACTGTTGCTGCATTCGTTATCAAGGGACTTTCTCGAACATTGACACCGCCATTTTTCAAAATATTCGCCCCCTTTTCTTTCTAAAACCAATCTGGAGCTCTACAGTGAACAATGTCTTCGTTTAGGTGAAACGATAAGGCCAATTTTTATTTTATTCTAGATCTAACAAAATTAACAGATTCTAGGGACCAAAATAAGTCGAAAATGAAGAATAACATTTTGTTAATTAAGGCTCCGTTAAAAAGTTATTAACGTTCAAAGTTCACACGTAGCTGATCGGAGCTCCAGTTCTACAGTTGCAACTTTAAACGTTAATAACTTTTAAACGAAGCCTCAATCAACAAATTAGTATTCTTCATTTTCGTCTTATTTTGGGCTCTAGAATCCCCCATTAAAATTTTTCCCATGGTTGTCGAGCACCCCGTATATGGTTTCCGGCCACCCATGGGAGAAACTTTAATGACAGATTCTGGGGCCCAAAATAAGACGAAAATGAAGAATAACATTTTGTTAATTAAGGCTTCGTTGAAAAGTTATTAACGTTCAAAGTTCACACGTAGCTGATCGGAGCTCCAGTTCTACAGTTGCAACTTTAAACGTTAATAACTTTTAAACGAAGCCTCAATCAACAAAATGTTATTCTTCATTTTCGTCTTATTTTGGGCCCCAGAATCTGTCATTAAAATTTCGACCCCCTCGAGTGATTATTTTCGACATCTGAAATTTTAACAATATTTTGTGAAGCCTCTGTTTAAGGTTGACCTTTGTTTCTAGGGAGTAATTTTTATTATTTATTTCACTCTGATAGGTTTAGTGCAATTGTAAGGATTATTTTGTGAAGTTTGTAGCAATTGAGCACCATGAATAAGACCAGAACGAAGGTGAGTTTTATCTCGCGGTATTCTATCCAAGGCTTCGTGTAATCTCGGTCGCGGAGAAAGTGGAAAAGTGTATCACTGACTTCGTTCCCTACAAACAGGGCGACTAGACGTATCGATGTCCACGCGTTCGCCAGGCTTCGTGGTTTGCAACAATTTCCAACAGTCGCTAAATTTCACCAATTATCCGGTAATGCCACACTGTTTAAAAAGCAGAACGCATTGAATTGCAGAGAAACTGAAGAAATCGGGAAGAAAATATCGTTTCATACTGTTTTAAAGTGATTTATGATGGGAGTGGACACGATTTTCTTTATCTGTTTGAGAAAATTAGAGAAAATGTTATTCTTTGAATGAAAATGTGAGAAGTCTGTATCGTGGACGATTAAAAAGTGAACAAGTTAATTTATTTTTCTAATTTGTTAAGAATAAATGAAAAATTGAGCACTTTCTGTTGAAACGAGCCCCATACTAGATTTCTATTCATTCTAGAGAACTCCACAGAGTCGAAAATATTAGAAAAGTTGATTCTTGACCCTGTAAAATGTAAAAAACCCCCAATAAAAATGGTCCAATTTTCGAACGGCCATAACTCCTGCAATAGTGAATATATTTCAATGAAACTTTTTTCTGAAGTAGAGCTCACTGGTATCTACAAAAAAGTATTAGCCAACTTTTCTGTAGGGCGTCAAACAAATTTATTAGAAATGAAAAACGAATTTTTAAGAAAAATCGAAAGGGGGTAGGTGCCTAGCGAAAAAAAAAATTTCGAATCGTTTTGGAAAAATTATTTTCAGTTGCAGGGGTCAATTATAATCATTTTTGGTTATTACACATATCCTCGAAATCCTAACCATTTACGAGAAAAAAATTCATAAACGAAAATATCATTTCTGGCCAGAAATGTATCCTGAAAATTTCATTCGAATTTTTAAAACATCATAACTTTTGAACGGATTGGACGATTTTAATTTTCAAAAACGCAAACAACGCGTATTTAGACGAAGAATTTATAGAAATTCTAAAAATATTAGAAAAGCTACACCTTAACCCTGTAAAATACGAAAAACCCCATTAAAGGGGTCCAATTTTCAAACAGCCATAACTCCTACTATAGTGAACATATCTAATTGAAATTTTTTTCTGAAATAGACCTCGCGGATATCTACAAAACAATATTAGATAATTTTTCTATGAGGCGTGAAATAAAATTACTAAAAATGAAAAACGAATTTTTAAGAAAAATCGACAGGGGGTAGGTGCCTGGCGAAAAAAAAATTTCGAATCGTCCTGGAAAAATTATTTTCTATTGCAGGGGACAATTATAATCATTTTTGGTTATTAAACATATCCTAGAAATCCCAACGATTTACGAGAAAAAAATTCAGAAAGGTGCCTAAATTTTTCGACGAAAATAGAATTTTTCATATCGTTCTAAAAAAATTATATTTACCTTGGAGGATCAAATGCAATCATTTTTGGTCATTATACATACCCCCGAAATCCTATCCAATTTCGAGAAAAAAATTCCTAAATGTAAATATAATGTTTGATCCTGAAAGAATGATTTCCCTTTAATTCCACGTGTTTCAAATCCTTCTGAAAAAATTATTCTTATTTACAGGGGTCGATTACAATCACTTTTGGTGAACTGACCTACCCCCGAAATCCTACCCAATTTCGAGAAAAAAATTCCTAAATGAAAATATAATGTCTGATCCTGAATGAATGATTTCTCTCTAATTCCACGTGTTACAAATCCTTCTACAAAAATTATATTTACCTAGGAGGATCAAACACAATCATTTTTGGTCATTATACATAACCTCGAAATCCTACTCAATTTCGAGAAAAAAATTCCTAAATGAAAATATAATGCCTGATCCTGAATGAATGATTTCCCCCTAATTCCACGTGTTACAAATCCTTCTAAAAAAATTATATTCACCTAGAAGGGTCAAATAGAATCATTTTTGGTCATTATACATAACCTCGAAATCCTAACGATTTACGAGAAAAAAATTCCTAAATGAAAATATAATGTCTGAGCATGAAAGAATAATTCCCCTCTAATTCCACGTGTTACAAATCTTTCTAAAAAAATTATATTCGCCTAGGAGGGTCAAATACAATCATTTTTGGTCATTATACATAACCTCGAAATCCTACCCAATTTCGAGAAAAAAATTCCTAAATAAAAATATAACGTCTGACCATGAAAGAATAATTCCCCTTTAATTGCACGTGTTACAAATCCTTCTACAAAAATTATATTCACCTAGAAGGGTCAAATACAATCATTTTTGGTCATTATACATAACCTCGAAATCCTACCCAATTTCGAGAAAAAAATTCCTAAATAAAAATATAACGTCTGACCATGAAAGAATGATTCCCCTTTAGTTCCACGTGTTACAAATCCTTCTAAAAAAATTATTTTCCCTTGCAGGGGTCCATTACAATCACTTTTGGTCAACAGACCAATCCCCAAAATCCTACCCAATTTCGAGAAAAAAATTCCTAAATGAAAATATAATATCTGATCGTGAAAGAATAATTCCTCTTTAATTCCACGTGTTTAAAATCGTTCTAAAAAAATTATATTCACCTAGGAGGCTCAAATACAATCATTTTTGGTCATTATACATAACCTCGAAATCCTAACGATTTACGAAAAAAAAATTCCTAAATGAAAATATAATGTCTGATCATGAAAGAATAATTCCCCTCTAATTCCACGTGTATCAAATCCTTCTAAAAAAATTATTTTCCCTTGCAGGGGTCCATTACAATCATTTTTTATCATTAGACCTACCCCCGAAATTCTGTCCAATTTCGAGAAAAAAATTCCTAAATGGAAATAAAATGTCTGACCATGAAAGAATAATTCCTCTTTAATTCCACGTGTTTCAAATCCTTCTAAAAAAATTATTTTCACTTGCAGGAGTCGATTGCAATCACTTTTGGTCATTAGACCTACCCCCGAAATCCTACCCAGTTTCAAGAAAAAAATTCCTAAATGAAAATAAAATGTCTGACCATGAAAGAATAATTCCTCTTTAATTCCACGTGTTACAAATCCTTCTAAAAAAATTATTTTCCCTTGCAGGGGACCATTACAATCACTTTTGGTCATTAGACCTACCCCCGAAATCCTACCCTGTTTCAAGAAAAAAATTCCTAAATAAAAATATAACGTCTGACCATGAAAGAATAATTCTCCTCTAATTCCACGTGTTACAAATCTTTCTAAAAAAATTATATTCACCTAGGAGGGTCAAATACAATCATTTTTGGTCATTATACATAACCTCGAAATCCTACCCAATTTCGAGAAAAAAATTCCTAAATAAAAATATAACGTCTGATCATGAAAGAATAATTCCCCTTTAATTCCACGTGTTTCAAATCCTTCTACAAAAATTATATTCACCTAGGAGGGTCAAATACAATCATTTTTGGTCATTATACATAACCTCGAATTCCTGCCCAATTTCGAGAAAAAAATTCCTAAATAATAAAAAATATTGCTGCAACACTCTGATCATAGAATAGACTCACTGAGCAACGTATTCGCTTGTTGCAAAGATTCTTTCGCAAAGACTCGTTCCCGAGACACTCTATTAAATCGTCCTCGTAAATTGGGGCGTCCAGAGAGCAATCGAGGGCGGTTCTCTCCTCGTGGAACGCGATCGATCGCGTTCCCCCTCTGCATGAGAACCACTGCGTGTTCCCATTTCTCCTTTCAGCGGTCGGTCGCTCGATCCGCGGTTGTATAACAGCAATGAAAGTACTCCGGGGCAACGTCACGTCTCCGTCCACGCTAACTACCTTGATAGTCGTTGCCAGCATGGTCGCGATCTCGGTATAATCGTGTCTAAACGAGCGCGTAGCGCACCGTGCCCCAGATTCTGGGCCCCATGGACCTCCGTGCATCGCCATTTCGTTTAACCTCGCAACCCCGGGCAATACCAGCCAATTCGACGCTTCAAAATGGCTCTAGCAACTCGTCCAACGTCCACTCTCAAACCTAACTCTACTTTAATTCATCCAACTAAATTCTCAAAACTTCAATCAATATTCTTTTTAATTAATATTTCTCAAATCACTTGAGAATGCTTTTTTCTACAACTTGGTACATGTTCTGAGCCTCAATTTACAATCAAAGAGTAGACTATGGCTGAGTATAGTGAGTCAGGTACCAATTGATGACTTATGAGTGTTAGGTTTGATTTAAAATCACTTGAGAATGCTTTTTTCTACTACTTGGTACTTCTTCTGAGCCTCAATTTGCAATCAAAGAGTAGACTATGGCTGACTATAGTGAGTCAGGTACCAATTGATGACTTATGAGTGTTAGTTTGATTTAAAATCACTTGAGAATGCTTTTTTCTACAGCTTGGTACTTCTTCTGAGCCTCAATTTACAGTCAAAGAGTAGACTATGGCTGACTATAGTGAGTCAGGTACCAATTGATGACTTCTCTGTGTTTGATTTTCTTAAACTCACTTGAGAATGCTTTTTTCTACAGCTTGGTGCTTCTTCTGAGCCTCAATTTACAGTCAAAGAGTAGACTATGGCTGAGTATAGTGAGTCAGGTACCAATTGATGACTTATGAGTGTTAGGTTTGATTTAAAATCACTTGAGAATGCTTTTTTCTACAACTTGGTACTTATTCTGAGCCTCAATTTAAAATCAAAGAGTAGACTATGACTGAGTATAGTGAGTCAGGTACCAATTGATGACTTATGAGTGTTAGGTTTGATTTAAAATCACTTGAGAATGCTTTTTTCTACAACTTGGTACTTCTTCTGAGCCTCAATTTACAATCAAAGAGTAGACTATGGCTGAGTATAGTGAGTCAGGTACCAATTGATGACTTATGAGTGTTAGGTTTGATTTAAAATCACTTGAGAATGCTTTTTTCTACAGCTTGGTACTTGTTCTGAGCCTCAATTTACAGTCAAAGAGTACACTATGGCTGAGTATAGTGAGTCAGGTACCAATTGATGACTTATGAGTGTTAGGTTTGATTTAAAATCACTTGAGAATGCTTTTTTCTACTACTTGGTACTTCTTCTGAGCCTCAATTTACAGTCAAAGAGTAGACTATGGCTGAGTATAGTGAGTCAGGTACCAATTGATGACTTATGAGTGTTAGGTTTGATTTAAAATCACTTGAGAATGCTTTTTTCTACAACTTGGTGCTTCTTCTGAGCCTCAATTTACAGTCAAAGAGTAGACTATGGCTGACTATAGTGAGTCAGGTACCAATTGATGACTTATGAGTGTTAGGTTTGATTTAAAATCACTTGAGAATGCTTTTTTCTACAACTTGGTACTTCTTCTGAGCCTCAATTTACAGTCAAAGAGTAAACTATGGCTGAGTATAGTGAGTCAGGTACCAATTGATGACTTATGAGTGTTAGGTTTGATTTAAAATCACTTGAGAATGCTTTTTTCTACAACTTGGTACATGTTCTGAGCCTCAATTTACAGTCAAAGAGTAGACTATGGCTGAGTATAGTGAGTCAGGTACCAATTGATGACTTATGAGTGTTAAGTTTGATTTAAAATCACTTGAGAATGCTTTTTTCTACAGCTTGGTACTTCTTCTGAGCCTCAATTTACAGTCAAAGAGTAGACTATGGCTGACTATAGTGAGTCAGGTACCAATTGATGACTTATGAGTGTTAGGTTTGATTTAAAATCACTTGAGAATGCTTTTTTCTACAGCTTGGAACTTCTTCTGAGCATCAATTTACAGTCAAAGAGTAGACTATGGCTGAGTATAGTGAGTCAGGGTACCAATTGATGACTTATGAGTGTTAGGTTTGATTTAAAATCACTTGAGAATGCTTTTTTCTACAACTTGGTACTTCTTCTGAGCCTCAATTTACAGTCAAAGAGTAGACTATGGCTGACTATAGTGAGTCAGGTACCAATTGATGACTTATGAGTGTTAGGTTTGATTTAAAATCACTTGAGAATGCTTTTTTCTACAACTTGGTGCTTCTTCTGAGCCTCAATTTACAGTCAAAGAGTAGACTATGGCTGAGTATAGTGAGTCAGGTACCAATTGATGACTTATGAGTGTTAGGTTTGATTTAAAATCACTTGAGAATGCTTTTTTCTACAACTTGGTGCTTCTTCTGAGCCTCAATTTACAGTCAAAGAGTAGACTATGGCTGACTATAGTGAGTCAGGTACCAATTGATGACTTCTCTGTGTTTGATTTTCTTAAACTCACTTGAGAATGCTTTTTTCTACAGCTTGGTACTTCTTCTGAGCCTCAATTTACAGTCAAAGAGTAGACTATGGCTGAGTATAGTGAGTCAGGTACCAATTGATGACTTATGAGTGTTAGGTTTGATTTAAAATCACTTGAGAATGCTTTTTTCTACAGCTTGGTACTAGTTCTGAGCCTCAATTTACAATCAAAGAGTAGACTATGGCTGAGTATAGTGAGTCAGGTACCAATTGATGACTTATGAGTGTTAGGTTTGATTTAAAATCACTTGAGAATGCTTTTTTCTACAGCTTGGTACTTCTTCTGAGCCTCAATTTACAGTCAAAGAGTAGACTATGGCTGAGTATAGTGAGTCAGGTACCAATTGATGACTTATGAGTGTTAGGTTTGATTTAAAATCACTTGAGAATGCTTTTTTCTACAACTTGGTACTTCTTCTGAGCCTCAATTTACAGTCAAAGAGTAGACTATGGCTGAGTATAGTGAGTCAGGTACCAATTGATGACTTATGAGTGTTAGGTTTGATTTAAAATCACTTGAGAATGCTTTTTTCTACAGCTTGGTACTGATTCTGAGCCTCAATTTGCAATCAAAGAGTAGACTATGGCTGAGTATAGTGAGTCAGGTACCAATTGATGACTTATGAGTGTTAGGTTTGACTTAAAATCACTTGAGAATGCTTTTTTCTACAGCTTGGTACTAGTTCTGAGCCTCAATTTACAGTCAAAGAGTAGACTATGGCTGAGTATAGTGAGTCAGGTACCAATTGATGACTTATGAGTGTTAGGTTTGATTTAAAATCACTTGAGAATGCTTTTTTCTACAGCTTGGAACTAGTTCTGAGCCTCAATTTACAATCAAAGAGTAGACTATGGCTGACTATAGTGAGTCAGGGTACCAATTGATGACTTATGAGTGTTAGGTTTGATTTAAAATCACTTGAGAATGCTTTTTTCTACAGCTTGGTGCTTCTTCTGAGCCTCAATTTACAGTCAAAGAGTAGACTATGGCTGAGTATAGTGAGTCAGGTACCAATTGATGACTTATGAGTGTTAGGTTTGATTTAAAATCACTTGAGAATGCTTTTTTCTACAGCTTGGTACTTGTTCTGAGCCTCAATTTACAGTCAAAGAGTAGACTATGGCTGAGTATAGTGAGTCAGGTACCAATTGATGACTTATGAGTGTTAGGTTTGATTTAAAATCACTTAAGAATGCTTTTTTCTACAGCTTGGTACTTCTTCTGAGTCTCAATTTGCAATCAAAGAGTAGACTATGGCTGAGTATAGTGAGTCAGGTACCAATTGATGACTTATGAGTGTTAGTTTGATTTAAAATCACTTGAGAATGCTTTTTTCTACAGCTTGGTACTTCTTCTGAGCCTCAATTAACAAACAAAGAGTAGACTATGGCTGAGTATAGTGAGTCAGGTACCAATTGATGACTTATGAGTGTTAGTTTGATTTAAAATCACTTGAGAATGCTTTTTTCTACAACTTGGTGCTTATTCTGAGCCTCAATTTACAGTCAAAGAGTAGACTATGGCTGAGTATAGTGAGTCAGGGTACCAATTGATGACTTCTCTGTGTTAGGTTTGCTTGAAATTAAAAATGGAGGCCCCTGAGAGCCCTGACTGCTCTTGCATGGAAGTTTTATTGTTTCATATTGAGTATAAAGGGTTTCCAAGATGGTGTGTTCACTTAACACAGATATGAATATCGTGTCCTGGTTTTTTCTGAGACTTTGTGAGGCTGAAATGAAGAACAATGAGGAATGCACGGGGTAAGAACGCGTTGATAAATGGGATTAATCTGTGGCGACAGTTTCTGTCTGAGAAGCTCGACGCAACTGGCTCATGCGTGTAAATATTGATGAGAGATACGGTGCAGTATTCGATTTTATTGGTCGTAAAGTCCTTAACACGTGTGGCTTTCGCAAGCTTGAACGTGGATTCTGGATTTTTGAGGTTTTTGTTCATGTGGAATTGAATGATTTGTTGAATTTTGATTGGGGAAATGTAGGGGGGGTTTGGACAGCCCTGGGGGGGGATTTTGATGGGGGATTTTGAAGGCCAAAATCGAGAATATCAATTTCTTGACTGAGGATTTGTTAAATTGTTATTAATTAAATTTAGAAGTTTTGAATCGTTCTAGAAAAAATATTCTCAGTTACAGGGGGCAATTACAATCATTTTTGGTCATTAGGTATATCTCCGAAATCCTATCCAATTTCGAGGAAAAAATTCCTGAATGAAAATATAATGTCTGATCATGAATGAATGATTTCCCTGAAATTTCATGTGTTACGAATCGTTCTGGAAAAATTGTTTTTAATTGCAGGGGTCGATTGCAATTATTTTTGGTCATTAGACATATCCTCGAAATCCTAGCCATTTTCGAGAAAAAAATTCGAGAAGGTGTGAGGTTTTTCGAGAAAATTAAAAAATTTTAAATCGTTCTGGAAAAATTATTTTCAGTTACAGGAGTCAATTAAAGTAATTTTTGGTCATTAGACATACCCTCGAATTCCTACGCGATTTTGAGAAAAAAATTCCTAAATGAAAATATAATTCTAGGGCCAGAAATGGTACCCCAAAATTTCATTCGAATCTTTGAAAAATCATAACTTCTAAACGGATTGGACGATTTCAATGTTTAAAAAGGCAAACGACGCGTATTTAGACGAAGAATTTATAGAAATTGCAAAAATATTAGGAAAGTGGCACCTTCACCCCGTAAAATGCGAAAAACCTCATAAAAGTGGTCCAATTTAAAAAACGGCCATAACTCCTATAATAGTGAATATATTTCAATGAAACTTTTTTCTAAAGTAGAACTTATAGATATCTACAAAAAAGTATTACACAACTTTTCTGTACGGCGTCAAATAAAATTACTATAAATCAAAAACGAATTTTTAATAGAAATCGACAGGGGGTAGGTCCCTAAATTTTTCGACGGGGAAAAAAAATTCAAATCGTTTTGGAAAAAATATCGTTAGCTAGGGGGGTCAATTGGAATCATTTTTGGTCATTAGACATACCCTCGAATTCCTACGCGATTTTGAGAAAAAAATTCCTAAATGAAAATATAATTCGAGGCCAGAGAAATGTATCCTGGATATTTCATTCGAATCTTTGAAAAATCATAACTTCTGAACGGATTGGACGATTTCAATGTTTAAAAAGGCAAACGACGCGTATTTAGATGAAGAATTTATAGAAATTGCAAAAATATTAGAAAAGTGGCACCTTCACCCTGTAAAATGCGAAAAACCCCATAAAAGTGGTCCAATTTAAAACACGGCCATAACTCCTATAATAGTGAATATATTTCAATGAAACTTTTTTCTAAAGTAGAGCTTATAGATATCTACAAAAAAGTATTACACAACTTTTCTGTACGGCGTCAAATAAAATTACTATAAATCAAAAACGAATTTTTAATAGAAATCGACAGGGGGGGTAGGTCCCTAAATTTTTCGACGGGGAAAAAAAATTTCAAATCGTTTTGGAAAAAATACTGTTAGCTAGGGGGGTCAATTGCAATCATTTTTGGTCATTACACATACCCCCGAAATCCTACGCAATTCCGAGAAAAAAATTCCTAAATGAAAATATAATTCTAGGGCCAGAAATGGTACCCCAAAATTTCATTCGAATCTTTGAAAAATCATAACTTTTGAACGGATTGGACGATTTCAATGTTTAAAAAGGCAAACGACGCGTATTTAGATGAAGAATTTATAGAAATTGCAAAAATATTAGAAAAGTGGCACCTTCACCCTGTAAAATGCGAAAAACCCCATAAAAGTGGTCCAATTTTCGAACGGCCATAACTCCCACAATAGTGAATGTATCTCATTGAAACTTTTTTCTAAAGTAGAGCACATAGATATCTACAAAAAAGTATTACACAACTTTTCTGTACGGCGTCAAATAAAATTACTATAAATCAAAAACGAATTTTTAATAGAAATCGACAGGGGGTAGGCCCCTAAATTTTTCGACGGGGAAAAAAAATTTCAAATCTTTTTGGAAAAAATACTGTTAGCTAGGGGGTTCAATTACAATCATTTTTGTTCATTAGACATACCCTCGAAATCCTCCCCATTTTCCAGAAAAAAATTCCAAAAGATATGAAATTTTTCGGCGGGAAAAAAAAATTTCAAATCGTTTTGGAAAAAATACTGTTAGCTAGGGGGGTCAATTGCAATCATTTTTGGTCATTAGACATATCCTCGAAATCCTACCCATTTTCGAGAAAAAAATTCAAAACAGGCAAAACTTTAAAAATTAATAACTTTTTAACGAAGCCTCCATCAACAAATTGCTATTCTTGATTTTCGCCTTATTTTGGCCACTAGAATCCCCCATTAAAATTTTTCCCATGGTTGACCAAGCATCCTGCATTTTAAATAATTTTCAAAATTCAAGAAAATTGTAATAAAATGAAAATAATATAAAAATATTCATTGAACAAATTCTATTTCAGAATGCTATCTTTTACATAATATACAAAGAGAAATGTGTCGAATATTTCAGTTATTTCATTAAACAACAATAATAACAATAAAATTGTCAACTAAATACTTTCTTTCCTAAAAATGGTGGCTGCATTGCAACAAATAGAAAAAATAACAAACAAAAATTTCATTCAACTCAATATCAATAATATAAAAAAACCGACTATTTATTAAAATTCATAATTTCATTTATATTTTTAAATTTGAAGATTTCTTGAAGTTCAGTTTCTTTAACTTCAAATTTAAAATTATTGTATCAAAGACTCAAAAATTCCAAATTGTAACCCATCTTTGCTACATTCTATCATTCTTCTATTATTATAAATACAAAATAAAAAAATTCTATATAAGGGATGAAACGATAAATGTGTTTGTCGCGACACCATTTCTCTGGATCGACGCGATCGATGTCGCAGAATCGTGGTTTATCTTATCGGCGGAATCAGCTCGGAGGTGTAAAAAACGGCTTGTTTGAAGTGTGTATGTCGGTTCGTTATCACGATTATTTTTCGGCCAGAAATAGCATCGCGAAAGTGCATTGTACGATACGGGGAGCATCCAGCGAGCGAATCATGCTGGCGATTAGGGTAAAAATTCGTTGGCACCGATGGCTTTCGATTAGAGGCCAAAATAAGTCGAAAATCAAGAATATCAATTTCTTCGTTCAAAAGTTATTTAAAAATTAAATTAAAAATTTTCAAATCGGTCTGGAAAAAATACTGTTAGATAAGGGGGTCAATTGCAATCATTTTTGGTCATTAGACATAATCTCGAAATCCTACGCATTTTCGAGAAAAAAATTCCAAAAAGTATGAAATTTTTCGACGGGAAAAAAAAAATTTCAAATCGCTTTGGAAAAAATACTGTTAGCTAGGGGGGTCAATTGCAATCATTTTTGGTCATTAGACATAATCTCGAAATCCTAGGCATTTTCGAGAAAAAAATTCCAAAAAGTATGAAATTTATCGACGGGAAAAAAAATTTCAATTCGTTTTGGAAAAAATACTGTTAGCTAGGGGGGTCAATTGCAATCATTTTTGGTCATTAGACATAATCTCGAAATCCTATGCATATTCGAGAAAAAAATTCCAAAAGATATGAAATTTTTTGATAGGAAAAAAAAAATTTCAAATCGTTTTGGAAAAAATACTGTTAGTTGCGGGGGTCAATTACAATCATTTTTGGTCATTAGACATAATCTCGAAATCCTACGCATTTTCGAGAAAAAAATTCCAAAAGATATGAAATTTTTCGATAGGAAAAAAAAATTTCAAATCGTTTTGCAAAAAATACTGTTATCTAGGGGGGTCAATTGCAATAATTTTTGGTCATTAGACATATCCTTAAAATCCTCCCAATTTTCCAGAAAAAAATTCCAAAAGATATGAAATTTTTTGGCGGGAAAAAAAAATTTCAAATCGTTTTGGAAAAAATACTGTTAACTGTGGGGGTTAATTACAATAATTTTTGGTCATTAGATATAATCTCGAAATCCTACGCATTTTCGAGAAAAAAATTCCAAAAGATATGAAATTTTTCGACGGGAAAAAAAAAATTTCAAATCGCTTTGGAAAAAATACTGTTAGCTAGGGGGGTCAATTGCAATCATTTTTGGTCATTAGACATAATCTCGAAATCCTACGCAATTTCGAGAAAAAAATTCCAAAAGATATGAAATTTTTCGACGGGAAAAAAAAAATTTCAAATCGCTTTGGAAAAAATACTGTTAGCTAGGGGGGTCAATTGCAATCATTTTTGGTCATTACACGTACCCCCGAAATCCTACACAATTTCGAGAAAAAAATTCCTAAATGAAAATATAATTCTAGGGCCAGAAATGGTACCCCAAAATTTCATTCGAATCTTTGAAAAATCATAACTTCTAAACGGATTGGACGATTTCAATTTTCAAAAAAGCAATCAACGCGTATTTTAATGAAGAATATATAAAAATTCTAAAAATATTGCAAAAATAGCTCCTTCACCCCGTAAAATACCAAAAACCCCATAAAAATGGTCCCACTTTTCAAACAGCCATAACTCCTACAATAGTGAACCTATCTCATTGAAACTTTTTTCTGAAGTAGAGCTCACGTATACCTACAAAAAAGTACTAAACAACTTTTCCCATACAACGCCAACGAAATTGACTAAAAATAAAAAACGAAAACTTGAACTTAACTTAAATAGAAAATAATGAATAGATTTGTGTTTCGATTTTTGAATTCTGAAATTTATAAGTGGAATGGTAGGTAGACCAGTTCGAATTCCTTTTCAGATGTTTCCTATGCAGATCGAGACGTCATGCTGATCGAGAGCCGTCGCGTCGATGCTTGACAAGCTCGAAAAGTCAATCTCGAACAGTCCTCTTTCGAATTTCACAATCCGTCTGTTGACCACGCCAGACTAAACTCGGACGCTTTTATCGAATCCACGGTTATTTTTATTTCGGCCATGTCGTCGTCGGACGATGAATAATTAGATGTCCGTGTCGTAATAGCGCAACGAACCGATTTGTCTTCACTAATTTTGGAACAATTACCATTTACGACGATAAATGTAACGACAATAAATTTCAAATCGGTTTGGAAAAAATATCGTTAGCTAGAGGGGTCGATTACAATCATTTTTTGTCATTACAAATATACTTGAAATCCTACCCAATTTCTAGGAAAAAATTCCTAAATGAAAATAAAATGTCTGACAATGAAAGACTAATTCCTCTTTAATTCCACGTGTTTCAAATCGTTCTAAAAAAATTATATTCACCTAGGAGGGTCAAATACAATCATTTTTGGTCATTATACATAACCTCGAAATCCTACCCAATTTTGAGAAAAAAATTCCTAAATAAAAATATAACGTCTGATCATGAAAGAATAATTCCCCTCTAATTCCACGTGTATCAAATCATTCTAAAAAAATTATTTTCCCTTGCAGGGGTCCATTACAATCACTTTTGGTCAACAGACCAACCCCCAAAATCCTACCCAATTTCGAGAAAAAAATTCCTAAATGAAAATATAATGTCTGATTATGAATAAATGATTCCTCTGAAGTTTCGTGTGTTTCAAATCGTTCTGAAAAAAATATTCTCAGTTACAAGGGGCAATTACAATCATTTTTGGTCATTAGGTATATCTTCGAAATCCTATCCAATTTCGAGGAAAAAATTCCTGAATGAAAATATAATGTCTGATTATGAATGAATGATTCCCCTGAAATTTCGTGTGTTTCAAATCGTTCTGAAAAAAATATTCTCAGTTACAGGGGTCAATGTTAATCATTTTTGGTCATTACAAATATACTTGAAATCCTACCCAATTTCGAGAAAAAAATTCCTGAATGAAAATATAATGTCTGATTATGAGTGAATGATTCCTCTGAAATTTTGTGTATTTCAAATCGTTCTGAAAAAAATATTCTCAGTTACAAGGGGCAATTACAATCATTTTTGGTCATTACAAATATACTTGAAATCCTACCCAATTTCGAGAAAAAAATTCCTGAATGAAAATATAATGTCTGATTAAGAATGAATGATTCCCCTCAAATTCCATGTGTATTAAATCGTTCTTAAAAAAATATTCTCAGTTACAGGGGGCAATTACAATAATTTCTGGTTATTAGGTATATCCCCGAAATCCTATCCAATTTCGAGAAAAAAATTCTGAATGAAAATATAATGTCTGATTATGAATGAATGATTCCCCTGTAATTTCGTGTGTTTCAAATCGTTCTGAAAAAAATATTCTCAGTTACAAGGGGCAATTACAATCATTTTTGGTCATTAGGTATATCTTCGAAATCCTATCCAATTTCGAGAAAAAAATTCCTGAATGAAAATATAATGTCTGATTATGAGTGAATGATTCCTCTGAAATTTTGTGTGTTTCAAATCGTTCTGGAAAAAATATTCTCAGTTACAAGGGGCAATTACAATCATTTTTGGTCATTAGGTATATCTTCGAAATCCTACCCAGTTTCTAGAAAAAAATTCGAGAAGATATGAAATTTTTCGACAGGAAAAAAAAAAATTTTCAAATCGTTCTAAAAAAATTATATTTAGTTACAGGTGTGGATTACGGTCATTTTTGGTGATTAGACACACCCTCGAATTCCTACGCACTTTCGAGAAAAAAATTAATTTGTAAGAAAAAACGATAGATGGTCGGTTGAGGAGTGTATAGTATGTATATCCGGAGGTTATGGTTGTGAGGGAGGTAAAGGTTGAGCATATCTCTCTGTGGGCGAGTGCGGGAGGTCGTCACAATTCTATTAAAGTGATTGACCAAAGTGCTGCTGCTTGCAGAGCTCTCTGTTTGAGATTTTCAATTAATCCTACACAATTCCCAGAAAAATGTTTGTTTTTTGCATCTATAATATTTACAATTTGCACGTAAATCAATACAAATCCAAGTGGTGCAAATTAATTAATTAATTAAGTTTACATTCAAACTCCAAACCTAACGTTACAGAGCTCACAAATATTAGCAATTTACGTTTAATTTAATCGATTATATGAATAATTAACCTAGAACTCGTAACTATCATCCAATGTATCGTGCAATGTGGCTAAGAGAGTCTCATTTTGGTGTTAATAAAAATTGGAATTTGTATTGAGCAATCTGTTACTCGAGTTGGCCATCTTTGGTCCCGAGATTAGGTGTAGCTGGGAACGACGAGGCACGAAGGAGCAACGTTCCGAGGGTCACGTACTCAGCTGATGCCTAAACGCGCGCATGGTGGAGGCAGTAGGTGGGAAGAGGAGCCCAGGTTGCCGAGGTGGGTAAACAGAGAGGGCGAGCAACAAGCCCAAGGAGCTGTGCCAGAAAAAACCCGGTCTGAGAGGGACGGAGACGCAGCGACACACGTGCCAGGGACACGCGACGAAGAGGAAGCGTGTCAGGCGGCCCAGGAGAGACAGAAACGGCCATAGTCCACCCGACACGACCAATTACCAAAGAAAAACAAGGCTCCGGGCGTCGAGATAAGGGAAAAAGTGGAACTGGGAAAAGTAGGTGGAAAAAGGGGGGAACAGGTACTGGAAACCGCTTGGAAAAACCTGGGACCGCGAGGAAATTGATACTGGTGGGAAAAGTAACAGAAATGCCATTTTGGAGACCTTCGTATGGCGACTCCGCCGCCATAGCGGACGTATTTCGCATACGAAAACTCGTGGCTCCGATGTCGTCTCGCGAAATTTCGGGGAACGAGCCTCCTGCGACTGTGGGGGTTCATTATATCCATTAAAATGAAACTTTTCTTTCATTTTTTCCCTCCTAAATAATCGAAAGTTCTACTAGGCTTTCAGGGGCATCAACTCTTCAATATTTTTTTCGTCAATTTTCTGGCTTTTGTTGAATAGCAAAAATGGTTGGTTTCCACTGGAACTGAATCTACTTTAATCAGAAAATATAGAAAACCTTTGAAAACTATAGCATATAGAAATAACAAATTTTTTTTCAAATAGTTTGTTCAGTACCAGTGGAAACCTACCAGTTTTAGGAATTTTTTTGTAGGAAATGAGTAGGATTTCGGGGATATGACTCTTCACCAAAAATTATTGCAATTGACCCCTGCAACCGAAAATAATTTTTTCAAAATGATTTGAAATTTTTTTTTTTTATTCGTGTCGAAAAATTTCATACTTGAATTTTTTTCTCGAAAGTGGGTAGGATTTCGAGGGTATTTGTATTGACCAAAAATGATCGTAATCGACCCCTGTAACTAAAAATAATTTTTTTAGAGCGATTTGAAACACACGAAATTTCAGGGAAATCATTAATTCAGGATCAGACATTATATTTTCATTTAGGAATTTTTTTCTCGAAATTGGGTAGAATTTCGGGAATATGTACAATGACCGAAAATGATTGTAATTGTCCCCTGCAACTAAAAATAATTTTTTTAGAACGATTTGAAATTTTTTAATCTAATTGTTAAGAAGTTATTGTCGAGAAGGTATGAGATTTTTCGACGGGAAAAAAGAATTTCAAATCGTTTTAAAAAAATTATTTTTATCTAGGGGGGTCAATTATAGTCATTTTTGGTCATCAGACATACCCTCAAAATCGTCCCCACTTTCGAGAAAAAAATTCGAAAAGGTATGAAATTTTTGGACGAAATTAAAAAATTTCAAATCATACTACAAAAATTACATTTAATTACAGGGGGCAATTGCAATCATTTTTGGTCATTACACATACCCCCGAAATCCTACGCACTTTCGAGAAAAAAATTCCTAAATGAAAATATAATTTCATCGTTCCCCAAAATTTCATGCGAATCTTTAAAATGCCATAACTTTTGAACGGATTGGACGATTTTAATTTTCAAAAACGCAAACGACGCGTATTTAGATGAAGAATTTATAGAAATTGCAAAAATATTAGAAAAATTGATCCTCGACCTCGTAAAATACGAAAAACCCCATAAAAGTGAGCCTATTTTCAAACGCCCATAACTTCTACAATACTGAATGTATTCCATTGAAATTGAGTATGGAAGTAAAGCTCATAGATACCTATAAAAAAGTACTAAACAAAATTTCCGTAGAACGTAAGACAAACTTACCAAAAATAAAAAAGTAATTTTTAAGAAAAATCGACAGCCTAAATTTTTCTTCGGGAAAAAAAAACTTCAAATCGTTCTGAAAAAAATATTGTCGCCTGCAGGGGTCAATTACAATCATTTTTGGTGAATACACATACCCCCGAAATCCTACCCCCTTTCGAGAAAAAAATTCCAGAAGGTTGTGAAATTTTTCGACAAAATTAAAAAATTTCAAATCGTCCTAAAAAAATTATCTTCATTTGCAGGGGTCGATTACAATAATTTTTGGTCATTACACATACCCTCAAAATCCTACCCCCTTTCGAGAAAAAAATTCCAGAAGGTTGTAAAATTTTTCGACAAAATTCAAAAATTTCAAATCGTTCCAAAAAAATTATCTTCATTTGCAGGGGTCGATTACAATAATTTTTGGTCATCAGACATACCCCTGAAATCCTACCCCCTTTCGAGAAAAAAATTCCAGAAGGCTGTGAAATTTTTCGACAAAATTCAAAAATTTCAAATCGTTTTGAAAAAAATATTTTCATTTGCAGGGGTCATTTATAATCATTTTTGGTCATTAGACATACCCTCAAAATCCTAGCCCCTTTCGAGAAAAAAATTCTAGAAAGTTGTGAAATTTTTCTACAAAATTAAAAAATTTCAAATCGTCCTAAAAAAATTATCTTCATTTGCAGGGGTCAATTACAATAATTTTTGGTCATTACACATACCCTCAAAATCTTACCCCGTTTCGAGAAAAAAATTCCAGAAGGCTGTGAAATTTTTCGACAAAATTCAAAAATTTCAAATCGTCCTAAAAAAAATTATCTTCATTTGCAGGGGTCGATTACAATAATTTTTGGTCATTACACATACCCTCAAAATCCTACCCCGTTTCGAGAAAAAAATTCGAGAAGGCTGTGAAATTTTTCGACAAAATTCAAAAATTTCAAATCGTTCTGAAAAAAATATTTTCATTTGCAGGGGTCAATTATAATAATTTTTGGTCATCACACATACCCTCAAAATCCTACCCCCTTTCGAGAAAAAAATTCGAGAAGGTTGTAAAATTTTTCAACAAAATTAAAAAATCTCAAATCGTTCTGAAAAAATTATCTTCATTTGCAGGGGTCGATTACAATCATTTTTGGTCATTACACATACCCCCAAAATCCTCTCCACTTTCCAGAAAAAAATTCATTTCGAGTGGAATGTTAAACGTTAATAACTTTTTAACGAAATCTCCATCAAAAAATTAGAATCTCACCCTGTATATTTATAGTAATTATTACCAGTAGTCAGACAATCCAATATTCATCCTTTTCCATGTCAGTAGTCAGCCATTGTAACATAAATGAATAAACAAATTAACAAAACTCTTTATTAATAATTATTACACAATAACACATTAATTTACAAAAACAGAGGTCCCTTAAAATACAATAAAAATTCTAAATATCCAACAACCCAAGAAAAAGAACAACACAAGCCACAAAGTTAATATTTATCCAACTAATCAGAGAATAATCATTAAAAATGCAATAATTAGCAAATTAAAAAATGCAAAAATTTACAAAAAAAAAAACGATATTTACCCTTATCGTTGACCGACAAATTTCTTTCCTCCCAGCTTCCTCTCCGCGTGGGCCAATAAACAGACCTCTCTCTCTCTCTCTCTCTCTCTCTCTCCGTCCCTGTGGCGTGTTGTATCACTCTTTGTCGTCCGGTTGGAGCCCGTTGCTCGCCACGAAGGGACCAAATAACTCCGACGAGGGGTAAACGACTTGCACGCGTGGCGAGGCCTCGATAGAGCGCTGTGCGTGCCGCTGGAGGAGACAGGTTCGGGCATCCGGCCGCGGACCGATGCGTCGCGGCGTTCCAAGCTCGCTCGTCGCCCGTTCGACCGCTCCCAACCAAAAATTTCGTTTTCCCCCGACACAGCCAACCAGGAGGGGCTGACCCACTTCAAATATCTATTCCCCCTCTTAATTTTTCAACCTCCTCTCACTAGCTCTGTTGGTAACAGTGTGATTCCAAATTTTTTAGAGGACTATACCTCCTCTAGCCTGGTAATTACCAGCTGACCCACTTGGAATGCCCCAGTCTCCATTTGAAGTTCATCCCACTGGTCTCGTCTCTCACGTATATACTAGATGCATTAGTGTTAGTCATTGCCTCATAGTAGCTCAAACTGTTCCTTTCATAGTCCCTGACATTACTGTAAAAGCGTTTTCATTTACAACAATTTATAAAAACAATAACAGCTAAAATAGAAAAAGCAATTGGGCTAACTTCGCGCAATGGGTTGAGGAATGTCCGTCTAACTGAGCAACTGAAAGTATCCCATACTCATTGTCCATGTGGATTAAATACTATCTCAGTAAATTAATCACCTAATAAATTAATAATTAAAAAACTGGAGTGAATGTGGAGCAAAGAGACTCTTGCTTACGAGAGTACTTAGCTTGACTTTATTGAGTGTTTTGGTGCGGATTTATTAACGATTGCAGCAGTTTTCCCCGTCAATTCGCAGAATTTGTCGACGATTGCATCGGCTGCGTGGGCGTCGAGCTCGATATCGAGCCTAACGAGATACGTACCAGTCGTTCCTGGGATTCCGGTGTCTCATAAACGTTTGTTTGCCTCCGAACGACCCCTCGATTCGACCACCGCGCCGAGCTGTTCCATTTTCTGCCTTTACGGCGCTTTCGACCGCTGCGACGCATCGCTCCGCCGCGCGTCGCTTCTCTCGCCGCTGCCGCGCAGCGCCTGACATTTAGATTTGCTTTAAATTCGACGGAACGTTCCAGTTATCGATTACGCTTTCAACATCGAACGTTGCCGCTGCTTTGGATTTCGAAAATCCAAAATATATTTAAAACGATATTTTTCGAAATTGCGTTTAGAAAAAAATTAGAGAAAAATTCTTACTTTTTTGGGGATCAATACGACAGTATACGGGGTGTTCGACCAAATCTGGGAAAAATTTTAAAGAGATTCTAATTTGTTGATGGAGATTTCGTTAAAAAGTTATTAAACGTTTAAAATTTTGACTGTTTTGAATTTTTTTCTCGAAAATGAGCAGGATTTTGGGGGTATGTGTAATGACCAAAAATTATTGTAATTTACCCCTGCAAATGAAGATAATTTTTTTGGGACGATTTGAAATTTTTTAATTTTGTCGAAAAATTTTACAACCTTCTGGAATTTTTTTCTCGAAAGGGGGTAGGATTTCGGGGGTATGTGTATTCACCAAAAATGATTGTAATTGACCCCTGCAGGGGAAACTATTTTTTTCAGAACGATTTGAAATTTTTTTTTCCCGAAGAAAAATTTAGGCTGTCGACTTTTCTTAAAAATTACTTTTTCATTTTTAGTAAGTTTGCCTTACGTGCTACGGAAATTTTGTTTAGTACTTTTTTATAGGTATCTATGAGCTCTACTTCCATACTAAATTTCAATGGAGTACATTCAGTATTGTAGAAGTTATGGGCGTTTGAAAATAGGATCACTTTTATGGAGTTTTTCGTATTTTACGAGGTCAAGGATCAATTTTTCGAATATTTTTGCAATTTCTATAAATTCTTCATCTAAATACGCGTCGTTTGCGATTTTGAAAATTAAAATCGTCCAATCCGTTCAAAAGTTATGGCATTTTAAAGATTCTCATGAAATTTTGGAGAACGATGAAATTATATTTTCATTTAAGAATTTTTTTCTCGAAAGTGCGTAGGATTTCGAGAGTATGTATAATGACCATAAATGATTGTAATTACCCCCTGTAAATGAATATAATTTTTTTAGTGTGATTCGAAATTTTTTAATTTCGTCTAAAAATTTCATACTTTTTCGAATTTTTTTTCTCGAAAGTGCATAGGATTTTGAGGGTATGTGTAATGACCAAAAATGATTGTAATTGCCCCCAATAACCGAAAATAATTTTTCCAGAACGATTTGAAATTTTTTTTTTTCGTCGAATAATTTAGGCACCTACCCCCTGTCGATTTTTCTTAAAAATTCGTTTTTCATTTTTAGTAATTTTATTTGACGCCCTACAAAAAAGTTGTGTAATACTTTTTTGTAGGTACCCATGAGCTCTACTTCACAGAAAAGTTTCATTGAAATATATTCACTATTGTAGGAGTTATGGCTGTTTGAAAATTGGACCATTTTTATTGTGTTTTTCTCATTTTAGAGGGTTAAAGATCAACTTTTCGAATATTTTTGCAATTTCGACATATTCTTCATCTAAATACGCGTCATTTGCGATTTTGAAAATGAAAATCGTCCAATCCGTTCAGGAGTTATGACATTTCAAAGATTCGCATAAAATTTTGGGGTACCATTTCTGGTTTCACGTAAGATTTTCAGTAAAGAATTTTTTTCTCGAAAATGCGTAGGATTTCTGAAGTTTGTCTGTTCACCAAAAATGCTTGCAATTAACCCTTGCAACTAAATATAATTTTTTTAGAATGATTCGAAATTTTTTAATTTCATCTAAAAATTTTGAGTACCTTCTCGAATTTTTTTCTCGAAAATGGGTTGGTTTTCAAGGGTACGTGTAATAACCAAAAATGATTGCAATTAACCCTTGCAACTAAATATAATTTTTTTAGAATGATTCGAAATTTTTTAATTTCGTCTAAAAATTTTGAGTACCTTCTCGAATTTTTTTCTCGAAAATGGGTGGGATTTCAAGGGTACGTGTAATAACCAAAAATGATTGTAATTAACCCCCACAACCGACAATAATTTTTTCAGAACGATTTGAAAAATTTTTTTTTTGCCAAAAAATTTCAACACCTCCTCCAATTTTTTTCTCAAAAGTGGGTAGGATTTCGAGGTTATGTGTAATGACCAAAAATGCTTGCAATTAACCCTTGCAACTAAATATAATTTTTTTAGAATGATTCGAAATTTTTTAATTTCGTCTAAAAATTTTGAGTTCCTTCTCGAATTTTTTTCTCGAAAATGGGTGGGATTTCAAGGGTACGTGTAATAACCAAAAATGATCGTAATTAACCCTCACAACCGTCAATAATTTTTTCAGAACGATTTGAAAAATTTTTTTTTTGCCAAAAAATTTCAGCACCTACCCCAATTTTTTTCTCCAAATTGCATAATATTTCAAGGATATGTCTATTCACCAAAAATGCTTACAATCGACCCCTGTAACCAAAAATAATTTTTCCATAACGATATGAAATGTTTAAATTTAATTGTTAATAACTTTTCAAACGAATCCTCCATTAAAAAAAATCCCCCAAAAGAATTCCTCTCACCACTTTCAACAAAACATAAAAAAAATACACAGCTATCGTTTAAAAAAATTCAAAATCACGTTCATCAACACCATGAACGCCCTCTATAGACTGATTCAGTAAACGTTGACAAAAGAGTTCGAACATGAAAAATACAGAAAAAAAATAGTCTCGGTTGAAATAACGACACTGCGAGTCGATGGAGAGACGCCGTGTTTGAATAAAACTCTCGACGAGGATTCCGTTGCGTCGTTTATTCTCCAAGATGGAAGTGGGTCGCAGCCACAGCGCTCGAATGAATAGGGGGATGGAAAATGCATCCGTGAGCATTCCAGCCAGGTAAAACTCGCGTCTCCTGGTCGTCGTGCATTATTTCTGAACGCGTCCGACGCTCTGTTCCCGGCCACCAAGTCTCTTTTTCCCCGGGCGTCTTTGAACGTCGCGCGCTCCAATTACTCTGATCGATTTATTTGTGCTTTAAGAGACAGAGTCGATCTTCTAGCGTTCCAAGAGACTGGCAAACGCGCCAAAGGAAAAAGATACCACGAAATTGCAACAATAACCCCACCAGAGTGACCTCAAAAGGCTTGGGGGTTCAGCTGCGAAACAACAAATGTGCCATAACTCGGTTAATTTTGGGAATTTTCTGATACGCTTTTGCACACATATTTCTTAGTCTATCTAGTCCTAGAATACACAATAACAGTTCAGAGAAGAAGACCCACTTGAGAGAATCGACATACTCAAAAGTTGAGCCTATCAGAACTCGGTTAATTTTAGGAATTTTCTGATACGCTTTTGCACACATATTTCTTAGACTATCTAGTCCTAGAATACACAATAACAGTTCAGAGAAGAAGACCCACTTGAGAGAATCGACATACTCAAATGTTGAGCCTATCAGAACTCGGTTAATTTCAGGAATTTTCTGATACGCTTTTGCACACGTATTTCTTAGACTATCTAGTCCTAGAATACACAATAACAGTTCAGAGAAGAAGAGCCACTTACGAAAATCGACATACTCAAATGTTGAGCCTATCAGAACTCGGTTAATTTTAGGAATTTTCTGATACGCTTTTGCACACATATTTCTTAGACTATCTAGTCCTAGAATACACAATAACAGTTCAGAGAAGAAGAGCCCCTTCAGAGAATCGACATACTCAAATGTTGAGCCTATCATAACTCGGTTAATTTCAGGAATTTTCTGATACGCTTTTGCACACGTATTTCTTAGACTATCTAGTCCTAGAATACACAATAATACTTCAAAGAAGAGCAACCACTTGAGAGAATCGACATACTCAAAAGTTGAGCCTATCATAACTCGGTTAATTTCAGGAATTTTCTGATACGCTTTTGCACACATATTTCTTAGACTATCTAGTCCTAGAATACACAATAATACTTCAAAAAAGAACAACCACTTGAGAGAATCGATATACTCAAATGTTGAGCCCAGAATAGCCTGGAGGAGACGCAGTAGCCCAGTTATCGTACAACCCTGAACATTTTGGTCGTCGACACGAGGGTTAATTATACCGGAGAGTCGTGTGACCCCATCCAGCAGTCAAAATGGCCGTATCATCCCTTTGTTGGAGAGTTCACCCCGTTCGTCGAGCGCGCGCGCGGTGGGTTTTCCACGTCATTTGGCAAACATTCGCCAGCGGCTCGTTCCGTGGAACAACTTTCGACGCAGGAGGTGGTTCGCCTTTTTCGGGGCCTGGCGTGCGCGCGCAGGTCCCCCTGGGCCTTCTCCCCCGGGGCCCCTCTAATCGCGAATTCGTGACGACTCGCACTTTCACTCGGTTCGCCCGTTTCTGCCTCTTTTGCTTTTCTTTTTTCTGACGACACACGTTCGATTTGGGAATGAGCGACTGCGCTCGCGGAATATCGAGTCCTCTGGTCACAGTTGTGTGTCTGTGTGTTTGTGCGTGGGTCTGTGTGTTTATGCGTGTGTCTGTGTGTTTGTGCGTGAGACGACTCTGAGAAGAGGTGTTCTTTTTGGAAAATAAATTGAGAAAAACCTTCAAAGTGTTGATTATTATTATATAATTGTTAATTTTTCCTTTTTTAACACTTTTACACGTCCCTTCGTCGATTTTTTTTGAAATTCGTTTTTGATTTTTGGTAATTTTGTTTGACATGCTACGGGAAAATTGTTTAATAGTTTTTTGTAGGTATCTGTGGGCTCTACTTTAGAAAAAAGTTTCATTGGAATATATTGACTATTGTGGGAGTTATGGCATTTTAAAGATTCCCTTCGTTGATGTTTTTGAAATTTTGTTTTTCATTTTTGGTAATTTTGTTTGAGATACTATGGAAAAATTGTTTAATAGTTTTTTGTAGGTATCTGTGCTACTATTTTAGAAAAAAGTTTCGTTGGAATATATTGACTATTGTGGGAGTTATGGCATTTTAAAGATTCCCTTCGTTGATGTTTTCGAAATTTTGTTTTTGATTTTTGGTAATTTTGTTTGAGATACTATGGAAAAATTGTTTAATAGTTTTTTGTAGAAATCTGTGAGATCTACCTCAGAAAAAAGTTTCATTGGAATATATTGACTATTGTGGGAGTTATGGCGTTTTAAAGATTCCCCTCGTCGATTTTTCTTAAAATATTGTTTTTGATTTTTGGTAATTTTGTTTGAGATACTATGGGAAAATTGTTTAATAGTTTTTTGTAGGTATCTGTGGGTACTATTTTAGAAAAAAGTTTCATTGGAATATACTGACTATTGTGGGAGTTATGGCATTTTAAAGATTCCCCTCGTCGATTCTTCTTAAAATTTTGTTTTTCATTTTTGGTAATTTTGTTTGACATGCAACGGGAAAATTGTTTAATAGTTTTTTGTAGGCATCTGTGGGCTCTACTTTAGAAAAAAGTTTCATTGGAATATATTCACTATTGTGGGAGTTATGGCTGTTTGAAAATTGGAACACTTTTTTGGGGGTTCTTTTTATTTTAGGGGTTGAAGGAACAATTTTTCGAATATTTTTAGAATTGCTACATATTGTACGCTAAAATACGCGGCGTTTGGCTTTTCGAACGTTAAAATCGTCCAATCCGTTCAGAAGTTATGCTCTTTTAAAGATTCGCATGAAAATTCGAGTAGACATTTCTGGCCAGAAATTAGATTTTCGTTTAGGAATTTTTTTCTCGAAAATGGTTAGGATTTCGAGGGTATGTCTATTGACCATAAATTATTATAATTGGTCCCTGCAATCAAAAATAATTTTTTTAGAACTATTTGAAAGTTTTTTTTCCCCGAGAAATTTAAACAGTCCATCCCCTTTAAATTCTTCTTAAAAATTCGTTTTTTATTTTTCATAAATTTGGTTGACGCTGTATGGAAAAGTTGTTTAATACTTTTTTATAGGTACCCATGAGCTCTACTTCAGAAAAAAGTTTCATTGAAATTTATTCACTATTGTAGGAGTTATGGCTGTTTGAAAATTCGATCATTTTTATGGGGTTTTTCTCATTTTAGGGGGTCAAGGTTAAATTTTTCGAATATTTTTATAATTGCTATATATTCTACACTAAAATACGCGGCGTTTGGCTTTTTGAACGTTAAAATCGTCCAATCCATTCAGAAGTTATGGTGTTTTAAAGATTCGCATGATACATTTCTAAACAGAAATTACATATTTCGATTAGGAATTTTTTTCTCGGAACTACGTAGGATTTCGGGGTTATGTATAATGACCAAAAATGATTGCAATTGTCGACTGTAACTAACTATAATTTTTTTAGTATGATTTGAAATTTTTTAATTTCGTCTAAAAATTTCAATACCAATTCGATTTTTTTTCTCGAAACTGAGTAGGATTTCGAGGTTATGTCTAATAAGCAAAACTGATTGCAACTAACCCCTGCAACTGAAAATAATTTTTTCAGATCGATTTGAAAATTTCGAAATGTCAGAAATCATAAAATCATGGTCAGACATTGTAGTTTCATTTAGGAATTTTTTTCTCGAAAGTGGATAGGATTTCGAGGTTATGTCTAATAACCAAAAATGATTCTAATTGACTCCTGTAACTAAAAATAATTTTTTTAGAACGATTTGAAAATTTTGAAATGTCAGAAATCATAAAATCATGGTCAGACATTGTAGTTTCGGTAAAGAATTTTTTTCTCGAAATTGCGTAGGATTTCGAGGTTATGTCTAATAACCAAAAATGATTCTAATTGACCCCTGCAACTAAAACTAATTTTTTCAGATCGATTTGAAAATTTCGAAATGTCAGAAATCATAAAATCATGGTCAGACATTGTAGTTTCATTTAGGAATTTTTTTCTCGAAAGTGGATAGGATTTCGAGGTTATGTCTAATAAGCAAAACTGATTGCAACTAACCCCTGCAACTGAAAATAATTTTTTCAGATCGATTTGAAAATTTCGAAATGTCAGAAATCATAAAATCATGGTCAGACATTGTAGTTTCATTTAGGAATTTTTTTCTCGAAAGTGGATAGGATTTCGAGGTTATGTCTAATAACCAAAAATAACTGCAACGGACCCCCACAACCAAAAATAATTTTTCCATAACAAATAGAATTTTTCTAATCCAATTATTAATAACTTTCCAACGAACCCTCCATCAACAAAACATTATTCTTCATTTTCGTCTTATTTCAACCTCCAAAATCTCCCATTCAAATTTCTCCCCCAGAGAAAACCCCATACTCTCTATATTAATACTAACAATGCTAACAATTCACAAAAATTTCAATTTACCAAACCTCCATCCATCAAAGTGTCTCTCCCCATCACACAGTGTCCAATTACACAATACCAAAGTAACCACAAATTAAATAATTATTGCCAATCGACAATAACCATCCCTATTTCGGTGGTGAACGTTTCCCCATCGCGTCTCTACAGTCTACGTCGAATTCTCTGTCAACGATCGAGTTGTGTCAACAAACGGTCCAATGGAAAACAGAACCGCCTATTTTTAGCGTAAGATTGCGCATGGTGGTCGAGATTGGCTTCTGGGGGGCGAGTGCACGTGCATAGGGTCGCATACAAGCACGGGGATGGTGCAGTCCCCGTCAACTGGGTCAACGTGACATCCTCTCGACTCTTGACGCACGTGCAGCCATCTCGAAACGCGGTACGCATGCGCAGCCGCCCCCACCCCGATTCTGCACCGCTGGAGAACTTCGCCCAGCTGGATTTCCCTGTTCGATCGATGTTGTCTGGGAAAACCCAACCCCCACTCGCCCCCCACTAATCCCTGCGTCATTCACGACTCGCGACACGATTTCGTACGTACCAAATTTATTCCACTCTAATTACCGTACCCCCCGCGATGGCGCTGCATTAATATGGAGGTGAAGACCGCCATGATTGATTTACGCATCTTCTCGAATTTTTTTCTCGAAATTGGGGAGGATTTCGAGGGTGTGTCTAAGGACCAAAAGTGATTAGAATTGACCCCTGCAAATGGGAATAATTTTTCCAGAATTATTTGAAATTTTTCTTTTTTCATTGAATAATTTAGGCATTTTTCTGGAATTTTTTTCTCGAAATTGGGGAGGATTTCGAGGGTGCGTCTAATGACCAAAAATGATTGTAATCGACCCCTGCAAATGAAGATAATTTTTTTTGGACGATTCGAAAATTTTTAATTTTGTCGAAAAATTTCACAGGTTCTTGAATTTTTTTCTCGAAAATGGGGAGGATTTCGAGGGTGTGTCTAAGGACCAAAAGTGATTAGAATTGACCACTGCAAATGGGAATAATTTTTCCAGAATTATTTGAAATTTTTTTTTTTTCATCGAATAACTTAGGTATTTTCTCGAATTTTTTTCTCGAAAATGGGAAGGATTTCGAGGGTGTGTCTAAGAACCAAAAGTGATTAGAATTGACCCCTGCAAATGGGAATAATTTTTCTAGAATTATTGGAAATTTTTTTTTTTTTCATCGAATAATTTAAGTATTTTTCTGAATTTTTTTCTCGAAAATGGGGAGGATTTCGAGGATGTGTCTAATGACCAAAAATAATTGTAATCGACCCCTGCAAATGAAGATAATTTTTTTTGGACGATTCGAAAATTTTTAATTTTAGCGAAAAATTTCACAGTTTCTCGAATTTTTTTCTCGAAAATGGGGAGGATTTCGAGGGTGTGTCTAAGGACCAAAAGTGATTCTAATTGACCCCTGCAACTAAAAATAATTTTTTGAGAATTATTCGAAATTTTTTTTTTTTCATCGAATAATTTAGGTATTTTTCTGAATTTTTTTCTCGAAAATGGGGAGGATTTCGAGGGTGTGTGTAATGACCAAAAGTGATTCTAATTGACCCCTGCAACTAAAAATAATTTTTTGAGAATCATTCGAAATTTTTTTTTTCATCGATTAATTTAGGTATTTTCTCGAATTTTTTTCTCGAAAATGGGGAGGATTTCGAGGGTGTGTCTGATGACCAAAACTGATTGTAATCGACCCCTGCAAATGAAGATAATTTTTTTTGGACGATTCGAAAATTTTTAATTTTGTCGAAAAATTTCACAGTTTCTCGAATTTTTTTCTCGAAAATGGGGAGGATTTCGAGGGTGTGTGTAATGACCAAAAATGATTGCAATTGACCCCTGCAAATGGGAATAATTTTTCCAGAATTATTCGAAATTTTTTTTTTCCATCGAACAATTTTGGCACCTTTCTGAATTTTTTTTTCGAAATTGGATAGGATTTCGGGGGTATGTCTATTCACCAAAAATGATAGTAATCAACCCCTGCAACTAAAAATAATTTTTCCAGAACGATTCGAAACACATGAAATTTCAAGGGAATCATTCATTCATGATCAGACATCATATTTTCGTTTACGAATTTTTTTCTCGAAACTGAGCAGGATTCCGAGGGTATGTCTAATGACCAAAAATGCTCGTAATCCACCCCTGCAACCGAAAATAATTTTTCCAAAAACGATTTCAAATTTTTTTTCCCCCATCGAAAAATTTCAATCCTTCTCGAATTTTTTTCTCGAAAATGGGCAGGATTTCGTGGGTACGTCTATCGACCAAAAATGATTGCAATTAACCCCCCTAGCTAAAAACAATTTTTCCAAAACGATTTGAAAATTTTTTTTTCACTCAAAAATTTAGGCAATTTTTTGTAACTCACAGAGGTGCACAAGTTGCACAGACCACCCTGTATAAGAGCTAAGACGCAGACGTTCGTTAGGTTATGGAGAAACGAACGGTTCAATTAGCGCTAGCCAGAAATTGGAGACGCAGGAACGACACGACGATCGACTGGGATTCGTAATCGTTGAATTATCGACGATCATTAATGCATATGGCCGCGTTTACGACTGCCCTCTGTCTTTATGGTTGCGAGAACGAACCCTATAAAGATTTCCAAGGCATAAACCCTTATCGTTGCACGCGAAAGCCACCTGAGAGGGAAAAAGTTTATATTTCACGAGGATCGATTCGAATTATCACAATTCGTGCCTGCAATTACTTTTTTCCATACAGGGTGTCCCACGCGACTGGGATAAGCGGTTTAAGAACAGATAAAGATGCCATAAGGGTATTCGAGGGCGCATGATCGCGATATTATTTAATTTTTAACGTTGCAATTGAACCACTTTTTACAACAGACCTCCGCCATTTCTCCTGCGTCGTGCATCTCTCAGTGAATAGTTTAAAAATTTGTCAATAAAAATGCACGGTATTTTTTACATTGTCCTTTTCAATACAGAAGCATTTGGTTCACATAATAATTTCTATGGGAAAAAAATCTACGTTTCTAAACAGGAATATTCAAAATTTCGAAGTGATATTATCGACGATATTAGCTCAAAAATGGGGGTAGAAAAATTAAAACGAATTATTTTAATGGGGGATTCTAGAGGCCAAAATAAGACGAAAATCAAGAATACTAATTTGTCGATGGAGGCTTCGTTAAAAAGTTATTAACGTTTAAAGTTCAGTCTGTAAAACGGGGAGCTCCGATCAGCTACGTACGAACTTTGAACGTTAATAACTTTTCAACGAAGCCTCCATCGACAAATTTGTATTCTTCATTTTCGTCTTATTTTGGTCCCCAGAATCCTCCATTAAAATTTTTCCCATGGGTGGCTGAAAACCATATACAGGGTGTTCGACAACCGTGGGAAAAATTTTAACAGGGGATTCTAGAGCCCAAAATAAGACGAAAATCAAGAATACTAATTTGTCGATGGAGGCTTCGTTAAAAAGTTATTAACGTTTAAAGTTCAGTCTGTAGAACTGGAGCTCCGATCAGCTACGTACGAACTTTGAACGTTAATAACTTTTCAACGAAGCCTCCATCGACAAATTGGTATTCTTCATTTTCGTCTTATTTTGGTCTCTAGAATCTTCTATTAAAATTTTTCCCATGGGTGGCTGAAAACCATATACAGGGTGTTCGACAACCGTGGGAAAAATTTTAATGGGGGATTCTAGAGCCCAAAATAAGACGAAAATCAAGAATACTAATTTGTCGATGGAGGCTTCGTTAAAAAGTTATTAACGTTTAAAGTTCAGTTTGTAAAACGGGGAGCTCCGATCAGCTACGTACGAACTTTGAACGTTAATAACTTTTCAACGAAGCCTCCATCGACAAATTTGTATTCTTCATTTTCGTCTTATTTTGGTCCCCAGAATCCACCATTAAAATTTTTCCCATGGGTGGCTGAAAACCATATACAGGGTGTTCGACAACCGTGGGAAAAATTTTAATGGGAGATTCTAGAGCCCAAAATAAGACGAAAATCAAGAATACTAATTTGTCGATGGAGGCTTCGTTAAAAAGTTATTAACGTTTAAAGTTGCAACTGTAAAACGGGGAGCTCCGATCAGCTACGTACGAACTTTGAACGTTAATAACTTTTCAACGAAGCCTCCATCGACAAATTTGTATTCTTCATTTTCGTCTTATTTTGGCCCCCAGAATCCACCATTAAAATTTTTCCCATGGGTGGCTGAAAACCATATACAGGGTGTTCGACAACCGTGGGAAAAATTTTAACAGGGGATTCTAGAGCCCAAAATAAGACGAAAATCAAGAATACTAATTTGTCGATGGAGGCTTCGTTAAAAAGTTATTAACGTTTAAAGTTCAGTCTGTAGAACTGGAGCTCCGATCAGCTACGTACGAACTTTGAACGTTAATAACTTTTCAACGAAGCCTCCATCGACAAATTTGTATACTTCATTTTCGTCTTATTTTGGTCTCTAGAATCTTCTATTAAAATTTTTCCTAGGGTTGACTGTACATTCTGTATAATAATTTGCGAATGATGAGTAAAATTTGGTGAGATCTCGTCCTGTGAATACGGAAACGTGGCGCTCGCTTTCGAGGCGGCGAAAGGCCGCGCGAAAATATATTTCGATGGCCGAAATCGGGCTCGTCCCACGACGATCGTTGCGCAAATCGCAGACGAAAGCGACCAGTTATCTCCCAGGACAGAGAAAAAGAGAGAAGAAATCTTGGAGAGCGAAAAATATATTCGACTGATTATCTTAACGACACCGCATACCTACGGATCCTTTCACCAATAATATATTTAAATATTGTCGTTTTACGTGTTAAAAGTAAAAAGAGAAATCAAAAGGGAAAGCAGCCGCGAACAAGAGCGATCAATTCGCATTAACCGAGAATTTTATACTTGAAATTCGGCGACAATCGTTTTGCAATAAGTTATTTTAAAATCTTATGCAACAGAAACTCGATTATTGCAGATAATAAATTCAATGAGAATTACATGCAGAGTAGTTCGATTATATTATTAACGATTAAGTTAAAAAATTTCAAATCGTTCTCGAAAAATTATTTTTACTTGCAGGGGTCAATTGCAATCATTTTTGGTCATTACACATTCCCTCGAAATCCTACCCAGTTTCGAGAAAAAAAATCGAGAAAGTAATGAAATTTTTCGACGAAATTAAAAAATTTCGAATCGTTTTAAAAAAATTATTCTCATCTAGGGGTGTCAATTACAATCATTTTTGGTCATCACACATACCCTCGAAATCCTGCCCAGTTTCGAGAAAAAAATTCGAGAAGGTGAGAAATTTATCGACGGAGGGGGAAAAAATTGCAAATCGTTTTTGGAAAAATTATTTTCCGTTGCAGGGGTCGATTACAATCACTTTTGGTGAATAGACATATATTCGAAATCCTACCCAGTTTCGCGGAAAAAATTCAGGAAAGTGGATCACAAACAATGAGCCTCCTAGCGCCGCCATCTGCAATCCTCACGAGCAGACCCAGCCACAGCGAAGCAGCGCCATCTGTGGCGTCGCCACCAGAGGGCCAGCGCTCTCACAAGCGCTCGACTGACTCCCTTGCTCTATATACCGCGTTCCCAGCCTACGACAGGGGCCAGCTAGGAAGCCACAGTGAAGCAGCGCCACCTAGGCCTCTATAAAAGCGCGCAGTAGAGCTGGGAGCATCAGTCACCGAGTGACCACCGCGGTGGTCACTGTCCACGCGCCTGCGTCCTTCTATCTTCGAACCAACGTCGTCCACCTCATCGTTCTACAAACTTCCCCTGATTTTCATCCCTTTTAGCTACCCACTGAGCAGTCTTAGCCTCACTAGACCCATCGATCTCATCGATTGGACCCTCCATCCAGGTGACCAAGGCTCAGAGAGCTAGTGGAAGACTTGGTCACCTGGTTGAAAATGTTAGGTGGGTTGACAGTGACCAGTTCATCCAAAAATAGGGTTCCAAAGTGAAGGATCTTTGACCCAATAGAGCAAACTGAGCAATTGCAACGTGGAGATGAGGAATTGTAAATGACTTCCTCCTAGCTGGAGGGTGACGATGAGAGCGCTAGACCAGGTCATAGCAATTGATTCCATCAAGCAAGCGATGCCTCGATTATCGAGCGTCCACCATGGGAATATGGGACGCAGCTCCGAGACTGAGGTCACCCGGGCGACCCCGCACCCCCTGACGATCTCCTCCCCCCCCCTCGACGTTTATTTTTACCCGATCGAGACTAAATCGCTGAGGAGACTCGGAGGTTTCGAGCGCTCTTCACACGCAGTTAGCTCTGATGCTTTTAATATTCGTTTGACCTCTATTCCGCTGCTGCTTTGTGCTACGAATTGAGCAGCCATCTTCCAATTGATAATGTAGGTGGTCGTTTCGACCCTAGGATCAGGCAGCAGACGCTCGTTTTGACTACGAAAAATTAATGGAAAGTTCTCTTCGAGTAGGGTTCTTCCAATAGGGCGAACGTTCGTTTGTTTACGTTGAGATTCGGTGCACCACCTTTGCAGAAATCGGCAATTTTGTAGGGGAACTTTAGGGATTCTTGTCTTCGAGCCTCCAGGACTCGTCTTAAGGAAATACTAGGGGGTGAGACGATGTTGATTATTAATTATGACCTTGGAAATTTTGAGGATAAAAATTGGGGTTTGAGGTTTGAAAAACTTGAGTTTTATACAGAGTGTTTGACCAAGCCTGGGAAATATTTTAATGGGGGATTCTGGAGGCCAAAATGAGACGAAAATTAAGAATAGTAATTTGTTGATGGAGGCTTCGTTAAAAAGTTATTAATGTTTAAACTTGGTTAGAAAGTTATGTCTAAAAGAATTTTTTTCTGGAAAGTGAGTGGGATTTCGGGGGTATGTCTGATGACCAAAAATGTTTGTAATTAACCCCTGCAATTGAAAATAATTTTTTTGGAACGATTCGAAATTTTTTAATTTCGTCTAAAAATTTCATTACTTTCTCGATTTTTTTTCTCGAAACTGAGTAGGATTTTGAGGGTATGTCTAATGACCAAAAATAATTGTAATTAACCCCCCTAGATAAAAGTAATTTTTTTAGAACGATTTGAAATTTTTTAATTTCGTCGAAAAATTTTGTTACTTTCTCGATTTTTTTTCTCGAAACTGAGTAGGATTTTGAGGGTATGTCTAATGACCAAAAATAATTGTAATTAACCCCCCTAGATAAAAGTAATTTTTTTAGAACGATTTGAAATTTTTTAATTTCGTCGAAAAATTTTATTACTTTCTCGATTTTTTTTCTCGAAACTGAGTAGGATTTTGAGGATATGTCTAATGACCAAAAATGATTGCAATTGACCCCCCTAGATGAAAATAATTTTTTTAAAACGATTTGAAATTTTTTTTTCGCCGAGAAATTTAGGCACCTGTCCCCTGGTGATTTTTCTTGAAAATTCGTTTTTTATTTCTAATAAATTTGGTTGGCGTTGTATGGAAAAGTGGTCTAATACTTTTTTGTAGGTACCTATGGGCTCTATTTCAGAAAAAAGTTTCATTGAAATATATTCACTATTATACAAATTATGGCTGTTTGAAAATTGAACCATTTTTATGGGGTTTGTCTCATTTTGCGGGGTCAAGGACCAACTTTTCGGATATTTTTAGAATTTCTATAGATTCTCCACTAAAATACGCGGCGTTTGGCTTTTTCAACATTAAAATCGTCCAATCCGTTCAGAAGTTATGCCATTTTAAAGATTTGCATAAAATTTACTGGAAACATTTTTGGCCTGAAATTATATTTTCATTTAGGAATTTTTTTCTCGAAAATGGTTAGGATTTCGGAGGTATGTCTATTGACCAAAAATTATTATAATTGGTCCCTGCAATCAAAAATAATTTTTTTCGAACGATTTAAAATTTTTTAATTTTGCTGATAAATTTCACCCCTTCTCGAATTTTTTTTTGGAAAGTGGGTAGGATTTCGAGGCCATGTTTAATAACCAAAAATGATTGTAATTAACCTCTGTAACTAAATATAATTTTTTTAGTACGATTTGAAAGTTTTTTTTTCGCCGAGAAATTTAAACAGTCCATCCCCTTTAAATTCTTCTTAAAAATTCGTTTTTTATTTTTAACAATTATATTCGACGCGCTATAGAAAAATTGTTTAATACTTTTTTATAGGTACCCATGAGCTCTATTTCAGAAAAAAGTTTCATTGAAATATATTCACAATTGTAGGAGTTATGGCCGTTTGAAGATTGGATCATTGTTATGGGGTTTTTCGCATTTTACGGGATCAAGATGCAACTTTTCTAATATTTTTAGAATTCCTACATATTCTACACTAAAATACGCGTTGATTGCTTTTTTAAACATTAAAATCGTCCAATCCATTCAGAAGTTATGACATTTTAAAGATTCGATTGAAATTTCCAAGGAACCATCTTTGGTCTCAAATTAGATTTTCATTTAGGAATTTTTTTCTCGCAAATGCGTAGGATTTCGTATATATGTGTAATAACTAAGAGTGATTATAATTGATCCTTGCAACTAAAAATAATTTTTTTAGAACGATTCGAAATTTTTTAATTTCCTCAATAAATTTCACACCTTCTCGAATTTTTTTCTCGAAAATGCGTAGGATTTCGAGGGTAGGTCTGATGACCAAAAGTCATTATAATTACCCCCTGTAACTGAATATAATTTTTCCAAAACGATTTGAAACACATGAAATTCGAGGGGAATCATTCTCTCATGATCAGACATTATATTTTCCTTAACGAATTTTTTTCTCGAAATTGGGTAGGATTTCGGGGGTATGTCTGATGACCAAAAGTTATTGTAATCGACCCCTCGAACTAAATATAATTTTTCCAGAACGATTTGAAATTTTTTTCCTGTATATTTTTCAATATTAAGTTTCGAAAATTTGAAAATATCGTTTGCCCAGTTTATTAATTCATTTAAATAGATCGTTTGAGTGATTAGCGTTGATTAAAATAGGTAAGAATGTTTGCCAGACTGTGGAATACAATGTGCTCGGATGCAGCAGGTGCGCATCTGTGACCTACTCTCTAAATCGATGGTAAGCACCGGTGTGACGTGAGCGCGAAACTGCATCTGATCGGCAACACGTGACGCGGTCGTGCGCACACAATACACGCTTCGAATGAAACAAATTGGCTTCGACAGCCTCTCTATCCAGCCATGTTCTTTTACGAATTAAAAATTGCTCCACCAGTGCGTCGAATTTTGTTTAAAAAAGAGATTCGGTGAATTAGATGGTCACCTCTGACAACAAATGAACGATGTCAATAGAAATATTATGCTTGGTCCGCAAAAATAGTTTTTGGCTAGCTTTTCATCGACCAGTGAAATTCAATCTTTGGGTTTTCGTTTATTTTATCTAGTGATTTATAGAATTTTATTCTGAGGACAAAATAAGACGAAAATCAGGTGTATCAATTTGTTGATGGAGGCTTCGTTGAAAAGTTATTAAGAATTTAATTTAAAAATTTCAAATCGTTCTGGAAAAATTATTTTTAATTGCAGGGATCGATTACAATCATTTTTGGTGGATAGACATACCCTCGAAATCCTACCCAATTTCGAGAAAAAAATTCCTAAATGAAAATGTAATGTCTGATCGTGAATGAATGATTCCCCTGAAATTTCATGTGTTTCAAATCGTTTTGGAAAAATTATATTTATTTACAGGGGGTAATTACAATCATTTTTGGTCATTATACATACCCTCGAAATCCTAGCCATTTTCTAGAAAAAAATTCGAGAAGGTGTGACATTTTTAACTAAATTAAAAAATGTTGAATCATACTAAAAAAATTATATTTATTTACAGGGGGTAATTACAATCATTTTTGGTCATTATACATACGCCCGAAATCCTACGCATTTTCGAGAAAAAAATTCGAGAAGGTGTGAAATTTTTCGAGAAAATTAAACAATTTCGAATCGTTCTAAAAAAATTATTTTCAGTTGCCAGGATCAATTATAATCACTTTTAGTTATTACACATATCCACGAAATCCTACGCATTTTCGAGAAAAAAATTCCTAAATGAAAATCTAATTTGAAACTAGAAATGGTTCCTTAGAAATTTCAATCGAATTTTTAAAACATCATAACTTTTGAACGGATTGGACGATTTTAATGTTTAAAAAAGCAAACAACGCGTATTTTAGTGGGGAATATGTAGGAATTCTAAAAATATTAGAAAAGTTGCACCTTGACCCCGTAAAATGCGAAAAACCCCATAGGAATGATTCAATTTTCAAACGGCCATAACTCCTACAATTGTGAATATATTTCAATGAAACTTTTTTCTGAAATAGAGCTCATGGGTACCTATAAAAAAGTATTAAACAATTTTTCTATAGCGCGTCGAATATAATTGTTAAAAATAAAAAACGAATTTTTAAGAAGAATTTAAAGGGGATGGATTGTCTAAATTTCTCGGCGAAAAAAAAACTTTCAAATCGTACTAAAAAAATTATATTTAGTTACAGAGGTCAATTACAATCATTTTTGGTTATTAAACATAGCCTCGAAATCCTACCCACTTTCTAGAAAAAAATTCGAGAAGGTGTGAAATTTATCAACAAATTTAAAAAATTTTAAATCATTCTAAAAAAATTATATTTAGTTGGAGGGGTCAATCACAATAATTTTTGGTCATTACACATAACCTCGAAATGCTACGCGCTTTCGAGAAAAAAATTCAAGTAGGTGCTGAAATTTTTAAACAAATTTAAAAAATTTTAAATCATTCTAAAAAAATTATATTTAGTTGAGGGGGTCAATTACAAGTATTTTTGGTCAACAGACCTACCCTCGAAATCGTAACCATTTTCGGGAAAAAAATTCCTAAATGAAAATCTAATTTGAAACCAAAATGGTTCCTTGGAAATTTCATGCGAATCTTTAAAACGCCATAACTTCTGAACGGATTGGCGGATTTTAACGTTTAAAAAGGCAAACGACGCGTATTTTAGTGGAGAATATGTAGAAATTGTAAAAATATTCAAAAAGTTGATGCTTGACACTGCAAAATTAGAAAAACCCCATAAAAATGGTCCAATTTTCAAACGACCATAACTCCTACACTAGTGAATATATTTCAATGAAACTTTTTTCTAAAGTAGAGCTCATAGGTACCTACGAAAAAGTATTAGACAACTTTTCTGTAGGGCGTCAAATAAAATTATGAAAAAAGAAAATCGAATTTTTAAGAAACATCGCCAGTGCCTAAATTTATCGGTGAAAAAAGAATTTCAAATCATTTTAAAAAAATTATTTCCATCTAGGGGGGTCAATTACAATGACTTTTGGTCATCAGACATACCCTAAAAATCCTACCCATTTCCGAGAAAAAAAATCAAGAAAGTAATGAAATTTTTAGACGAAATTAAAAAATTTCAAATCGTGTTAAAAAAATTATATTTAATTACAGGGGTCAATTACAATAATTTTTGGTGGAGAGACCTACCCCCGAAATCCTGCTCCCTTTCAAGAAAAAAATTAATTACACTTGAAACTTCAAACGTTAATAACTTTTTAACAAAGCCTCCATCAAAAAATTACTATTCTCCATTTTCGTCTTATTTTGGCCCCCCGAATCCCCCAGTATAATTTCCCCCAGGATCAACCGAACACACTCAATTTTATTAAAATCAAAAACAAGATAAACATTCTCATGATCTCATACGTACAATTAAGGAGTCGTAATGGTCGATTAAAAAGCTAGAAAAAAATGTTAAGTTAGGAATAACTTGTCAGTAATCGTCAGGAAATGGTTCATGGTGATTGTATTGGATGAGAGGGGGTGGCTGTGTGAAATGTTGGGAGATGCACGCTGGAGATCATCCGTGTCGCGCTGTCAATTACTTTTACTTTTAAACCGGCTGAAAGACACCGTGACACAGATCGGTCGGTCCGTTTGAACGAAACGCCGCGCGTACTTGCACAGATCTCTCACACCTACGCCTACGTCAGCCTCGACATCTGGAACAAGCCGCAGCTGCGAACCTGTCGCGCTACAACTGCAACACCACGACCGAGGTCATCCGGCCAGTTTCGCCTCTCTTTTTCCCCATCCCCTCCGTCGACGGCACTCGTTCCGGCTTTTTCACTTTCTTCTCGACTCCCTCCCACTCTATTCCATTTCCCCCCGCAACCCTCGTTACCTCGGATCACCTAAAATTATTTTTTTAATAGCTTTTTCCGTTGCAACAAGCCAGTAAGAGATTTTAATGTACTTTGATTGTGCAAATTGGAGTCTGGTTTTTCTTCCATTTTGTACGGGGTTAGTTACAAGATACAGAACCCCTAAATTTCAACATTAAAGATGTGAAAAGAGAGGACCCAGTTTTGAGAAAAAAATTCAAGTATGATATTTTTCGATGAAATTAAAGAACTTCAAATCGTTTTGGAAAAAATATTGTTAGCTGTGGGGGTTAATTGTAATCATTTTTTGTCATTAGATATATCTTCGAAATCCTATCCAGTTACGAGAAAAAAATTCGAGAAAGTATGAAATTTTTGGAAGAAATTAAAAAATTACAAATCGTTCTAGAAAAATTATAGTTAGTTATAGGAGGTGATTATAAGCATTTTTGGTCATTGGATATATCTTCGAAATCCTACCCAGTTACGAGAAAAAAATTCGAGAAAGTATGAAATTTTTGGAAGAAATTAAACAATTTCAAATCGTCCTAAAAAAATTATATTTAGTTACAGGAGGCGATTATAAGCATTTTTGGTCATTAGATATATCTTCGAAATCCTACCCAGTTACGAGAAAAAAATTCGAGAAAGTATGAAATTTTTGGAAGAAATTAAACAATTTCAAATCGTTCTAAAAAAATTATTATCGGTTGGGGGGATCAATTATAATTAGTTTTGGTCAATAGACATACCCCCGAAATCCTACCCAGTTTTGAGAAAAAAATTCGAGAAAGTATGAAATTTTTGGAAGAAATTAAACAATTTCAAATCGTTCTAGAAAAATTATATTTAGTTACAGGAGGCAATTGCAATCATTTTTGGTCATTAGGTATATCTTCGAAATCGTATCCAGTTACGAGAAAAAAATTCGAGAAAGTATGAAATTTTTGGAAGAAATTAAACAATTTCAAATCGTTTTGGAAAAATTATTTTCAGTTGCAGGGGTCGATTACAATTATTTTTGGTGAATAGATATACCCCCGAATTCCTATGCAATTTCGAGAAAAAAATTCCTAATCGAAAATGTGTAATTTCTGTTTAGAAATGTTTCATGCGAATCTTCAAAACACCATAACTTCTGAATGGATTGGACGATTTTAATGTTCAAAAAGCCAAACGCCGCGTATTTTAATGTAGAATATGTAGCAATTATAAAAATATTCGAAAAATTTAACCTTGACCCCGTAATTTTAGAAAAACCCCAAAAAAATGGTCCAATTTTCAAACAGCCATAACTCCTATAATAATGAATATATTTAAATCAAACTTTTTTGTGAAGTACAGCCCATAGGTAACTACAAAAATGTATTAGACAATTTTTCTGTAGTGTTTGAAACAAAATTGTTAAAAATGAATAATGAATTTTTAAGAAACATCGACGCCTAAATTTTTCAGCGAAAAAAAAAGATTTCAAATCGTTCTAGAAAAATTATATTTAATTACAGGAGGCAATTGCAATCATTTTTGGTCATTAGGTATATCTTCGAAATCCTACCCAGTTTCTAGAAAAAAATTCGAGAAAGTATGAAATTTTTCGACGAAATTAAAAAATTTCAAATCGTTCTAAAAAAATTACATTTATTTACAGGAGGCAATTACAATCATTTTTGGTCATTAGGTATATCTTCGAAATCCTAGCCACTTTCGAGAAAAAAATTCCACAAAGAATCAAATTTTTCGTCGAAATGTAAAAATTTCAAATCGTTCTAAAAAAATTACTATCGTTTGCAGGGATCAATTATAATAATTTTTGGTGAATAGACCTTCCCCCGAAATCTCGCGCATTTTCGAGAAAAAAATTCCTAAATGCAAAACTAAGGAAAAATAATTTTCTAATATTCCTATTTACATAAGAATTTTTCCTGTTCCTTGTACATTTACCAACACAGTTTAATTAAAATAAACCGCCTCAGAACTTCAATTAATCCTATTGGTCGCTCCAACAGGCCCAGAATTCTTCGAGAATCGCAACATGTGAACACATTATAGTTGGCGGATTATGCTAGTCAGGTGCACAGGTGTGCCTAGAGATGGGATCAACTCTGTGATTGGCTCGTGAACAATACTCCACAAATCAATTATCAAATTGTCCCATTTTTGACGATCCAGACGCCAGATTTTGAGCCATAATCACGATCAGCTGCGTTGAGAGGATCTGAAGATGGTCCAGACCTGGAGCTCAGATGTTTAAACAATTTTTGGGGAATTTTCACTTGAAGCTAGGAGGTAATAGTCTATTGCAGTGTTTGGTGAAGTTTCATGGCCCACGAGGACCCCTGTAGCTACCTACGTAGGGGGTCAACACCTGAAAAGTGACCAATCTGGGACATAGATGCTCAATTTGTCAGAGATTGACTACTGTTAGCCACTGGAGGAGTTCGAGGTGAATAATTCCTGGCCAAAAGAGTGACCTGAGCGCGACTTGATCCCATCTCTGAACTCTATGCATTGGTCAGCTGCGTTGTGAGGATCTGAAGATGGTCCCGACCTGGAGCTCAGATGTTTAAACAATTTTTCGGGATCTTTCACTTAAAGCTAGGAGGTAATAGTCTATTGCAGTGTTTGGTGAAGTTTCATGGCCCACGAGGACCCCTGTAGCTACCTACGTAGGGGGTCAACACCTGAAAAGTGACCAATCTAGGACATAGATGCTCAATTTGTCAGAGATTGACTACTGTTAGCCACTGGAGGAGTTCGAGGTGAATAATTCCTGGCCAAAAGAGTGACCTGAGCGCGACTTGATCCCATCTCTGAACTCTATGCATTGGTCAGTTGCGTTGTGAGGATCTGAAGGTGGTCCTGACCTGGAGCTCAGATGTTTAAACAATTTTTGGGGATCTTTCACTTGAAGCTAGGAGGTAATAGTCTATTGCAGTGTTTGGTGAAGTTTCATGGCCCACGAGGACCCCTGTAGCTACCTACGTAGGGGGTCAACACCTGAAAAGTGACCAATCTAGGACATAGATGCTCAATTTGTCAGAGATTGACTACTGTTAGCCACTGGAGGAGTTCGAGGTGAATAATTCCTGGCCAAAAGAGTGACCTGAGCGCGACTTGATCCCATCTCTGAACTCTATGCATTGGTCAGCTGCGTAGTGAGGATCTGAAGGTGGTCCAGACCTGGAGCTCAGATGTTTAAACAATTTTTGGGGATCTTTCACTTGAAGCTAGGAGGTAATAGTCTATTGCAGTGTTTGGTGAAGTTTCATGGCCCACGAGGACCCCTGTAGCTACCTACGTAGGGGGTCAACACCTGAAAAGTGACCAATCTAGGACATAGATGCTCAATTTGTCAGAGATTGACTACTGTTAGCCACTGGAGGAGTTCGAGGTGAATGATACCTGGCCAAAAGAGTGACCTGAGCGCGACTTGATCCCATCTCTAGGGCTGCAACACACGCAGAGCTGTTGCTCGCGAAGTTTTATGCACGCATTTATTTCCAACGTTCGGTATCTATGTAGCTGGCGGTTACCCTTAATGAATTCGCGGAAATCTCGTTCCACGTGGATTCTTCGCCATGCCCATAAGGGTATGCACGCGAAATGGATCGCTGCAGCCGTCCGGAAATATTCTTGGAATCCGCGGGAAACTGGATGGCCCAGGAATTGGCAAACTAACCATGATTTGCAACTGAATTTCATTCGAGAATTTCATCTTAACCAATCTTTCACTTAAATTCTACACTTTGCACTAAATAATTCAGCTTCTTTGATGTTATATGTGTTATTTATTAGGTCACTCAGTTTTTAAATAACTAACCTAACGATTTGCAACTGAATTTCATACGAGAATTTCATCTTAACCAATCTTTCACTTAAATTCTACACTTTGCAGTAAATAATTCAGCTTCTTTGATGTTATATGTGTTATTTATTAGGTCATCCAGTTTTTAAATAACTAATCTAACGATTTGCAACTGAATTTCATACGAGAATTTCATCTTAACCAATCTTTCACTTAAATTCTACACTTTGCACTAAATAATTCAGCTTCTTTGATGTTATATGTGTTATTTATTAGGTCACTCAGTTTTTAAATAACTAACCTAACGATTTGCAACTGAATTTCATACGAGAATTTCATCTTAACCAATCTTTCACTTAAATTCTACACTTTGCACTAAATAATTCAGCTTCTTTGATGTTATATGTGTTATTTATTAGGTCACACAGTTTTTAAATAACTAACCTAACGATTTGCAACTGAATTTCATACGAGAATTTCATCTTAACCAATCTTTCACTTAAATTCTACAGTTTGCAGTAAATAATTCAGCTTCTTTGATGTTATATGGGTTATTTATTAGGTCATCCAGTTTTTAAGTAACTAACCTAACGATTTGCAACTGAATTTCATACGAGAATTTCATCTTAACCAATCTTTCACTTAAATTCTACAGTTTGCAGTAAATAATTCAGCTTCTTTGATGTTATATGTGTTATTTATTAGGTCACACAGTTTTTAAATAACTAACCTAACGATTTGCAACTGAATTTCATACGAGAATTTCATCTTAACCAATCTTTCACTTAAATTCTACAGTTTGCACTAAATAATTCAGCTTCTTTGATGTTATATGTGTTATTTATTAGGTCACTCAGTTTTTAAATAACTAACCTAACGATTTGCAACTGAATTTCATACGAGAATTTCATCTTAACCAATCTTTCACTTAAATTCTACAGTTTGCAGTAAATAATTCAGCTTGTTTGATGTTATATGGGTTATTTATTAGGTCACACAGTTTTTAAATAACTAACCTAACGATTTGCAACTGAATTTCATACGAGAATTTCATCTTAACCAATCTTTCACTTAAATTCTACACTTTGCACTAAATAATTCAGCTTCTTTGATGTTATATGGGTTATTTATCCTGTTGATATTTGGTCCTTCAGTTTTTCATCATGTTCAATACTTGTTAGTGAAATTATAAGAGACCAGGCGATTTTTTTTTTGAAATTTGTTTTTGATTTTTAGGAATTTTGTTTGACATACTATGGAAAAATTGTCTAATAGTTTTTTGTAGGTACCTATGGGCTCTACTTCAGAAAAAAGTTTCATTGAAATATATTCACAATTATAGGAGTTATGGCTGTCTGAAAATAGAACCACTTTTATGGGGTTTTTCTCATTTTACGGGATCAAAGAGCAACTTTTCTAATATTTTTATAATCGCTACATATTCTACACTAAAATACGCGGTGTTTGTACAAACTTCAGACGTAATTAGCTTGTATACAGTTTGAAAAAACTTGGTTAACGAATTCTAACTCAGAACAAGTGACTGAAAAGTGTTTCTTTGTTTTCTTTGGTAAATAAAATCACGTATAGTTTGTTTCTTTGGTGTTGATTGAATGGTCGATGGGTGTTGGAGAACCACGGAGCCCAACACGTGGCTGGCCACGCGAGCCGCGGACACGGGAAATGGGAACTAGGACTCGATCGCTGCTTGATCTTTTCGCTCGTCCCGTACTTTCGTTCCTCGCGAGCGTTTCGTCATCGATTCTCGCGCAGGAGACGCGATATCGTCAATCTAAAATAACCGAATAACCCCCGTGGTGCAGTAATCTAGTCCTACTTTGATTTTAAGTCGATTATCCTACCCATTTTCCGGGAAAAAAATTCCAGAAGGTGTGAAATTTTTCGAGAAAGTTAAAAAATTTCAAATCGTTCTAAAAAAAATACTATCGATTGCAAGGGTCGATTATAATCACTTTTGGTCATTAGACATACCCCCGAAATCCTAACCATTTTCGAGAAAAAAATTCATTACTGTAAATATAATGTCTGATCAGGAATGAATGATTCCCCTCAAGTTTCATGTGTTTCAAATCGGTCTGAAAAAAATATTGTTAGCTGTGGGGGTCTATTACAATCATTTTTGGTGGAGAGACCTACCCTCGAAATCCTAACCATTTTCGAGAAAAAAATTCGAGAAGGTGTGAAATTTTTCGACGGGGGGGGAAAAAAATTTCAAATCGTTCTGAAAAAAATACTGTCAATTGCAAGGGTCGATTATAATCACTTTTGGTCATTAGACATACCCCCGAAATCCTAACCATTTTCGAGAAAAAAATTCTTTACCTAAAATATAATGTCTGATCGTGAATGAATGATTCCCCTCAAGTTTCATGTGTTTCGAATCCGTCAGAAAAAAATACTGTTATCTGCAGGGGGCAATTGCAATCATTTTTGGTGCAGAGACCTACCCCCGAAATCCTCACCATTTTCGAGAAAAAAATTCCAAACCAAATATGATAAAAGCTCCAGCTTCTTTTGGTGATCATCCACCATTTTACATCACTCATACTATACACTACAGAGCATAACTACATCACCAGACATTTTTAACATTCTCATAACTTAGGTTCACCCAAATAGAGGGAAAGAAATATTAAAAATTCCATTTGAAACCCTGAAAGTGGCCTTCGTATCGAATAATCGATGATTCATATTTCGAATCGTCGAGAAGTTGGGGGACTCAGCGTGGAAAATGTGAGATGTGAGCCAGAGATCATCGTTTGGTTAGCTAGAACATTTCAAAGATGGCTACGCGAGTGCTGGGAACGTTTGAATCATGTTTGTGAAGAGATTGAAATTTGCAAGGGAATTTTCAGACTCGTCAGGTTGTGGCTGGCGTGTTATTTGGCAAAAAAAGATGGCGCCGATAGCGCTGGGATTGTCGGTAATTTGCGGCGAGAGGCCGCCACGGTCGCGAATACAATCTATTATTACATCACGGTGTGTCCAATATAATGCACTGCGGTTCGACGTTAGCGTATTACAGCCACCATAATACGCTGTATTTTTGCGTGGGGTACCATTTGTAGGGGCCATTTCAATGTTTCTAGCAATGGACGTTTCAATTCCCGACGCTTGCGGCCGAGCTTGCAATGTTGCTTGAGGCTGGGAGATTGTTTGGAAGAGTTGTGGTGGGTACGAGGAATGTAATGAGCTTGGTGACTTTCCGTTGAATTAGAAATTTGAGGGATTTAAATGGGACTGGATAGGTGATCTGTAATGTAGTAATAAGGTCCTACGTTGATTTAAAGTCGATTGTAATCGTTTTTTATTGATAAATATATCCCCAAAATCCTATCAAGTTGCGAGAAATAAATTCGAGAAGGTGTGAAATTTTTAGAGGAATTTAAAAAATTTCAAATCATGCTACAAAAATTATGTTTAGTTACAGGGGGCAATTACAATCACTTTTGGTTATTATACATATACCCGAAATCTTACGCATTTTCGAGAAAAAAATTCCTAAATGAAAATATAATGTCTGATCGTGAATGAATGATTCCCCTCAAATTTCGTGTGTTTCGAATCGTTCTGGAAAAATTATTTTTAGGTGGAGGGGTCAATTACTATTATTTTTGGTGATTAGGTATACCCTCGAAATCCTACGCATTTTCGAGAAAAAAATTCCTAATCGAAATATGTAATTTCTGTTTAAAAATGTATCATGCGAATCTTTAAAACATCATAACTTCTGAACGGATTGGACGATTTTAACGTTCGAAAAGCCAAACGCCGCGTATTTTAGTGTAGAATATATAGCAATTATAAAAATATTCGAATAGTTGTCCCTTGACACCCTAAAATAAAAAAAACCCCCATAAAAATGTTCCAATTTTCAAACAGCCATAACTCCCACAATAGTGAATATATTCCAACGAAACTTTTTTCTAAAGTAGATCCCATAGATACCTACAAAAAACTATTAAACAATTTTTCCATACAGCCTGAACCAAATTTATGAAAAATAAAAAACGAATTTTTAAGAAGAACTTAAAGGGGATGGACTGTTTAAATTTCTCGGCGAAAAAAAACTTTCATATCGTTCTAAAAAAATTACTTTTGATTGCAGGGACCAATTATAATAATTTATGGTCAATAGACATTCCCTCGAAATCCTAACCATTTTCGAGAAAAAAATTCCTAAACAAAAATCTAATTTCTGGCCAGAAATGTCTGCCCGAATTTTCATGCGAATCTTTAAAAGAGCATAACTTCTGAACGGATTGGACGATTTTAACGTTTGAAAAGCCAAACGCCGCGTATTTTAGCGTACAATATGTAGCAATTCTAAAAATATTCGAAAAATTGTTCTTTCAACCCCTAAAATAAAAAAAACCCCAAAAAAGTGTTCCAATTTTCAAACAGCCATAACTCCTACAATAGTAAATATATTCCAATGAAACTTTTTTCTGAAGTAGAGCCCATAGAAACCTACAAAAAACTATTAAACAATTTTCCAGTAGCATGTCAAACAAAATTACCAAAAATCAAAAACAAAATAAAAAAAAAATCGACGAAGGGAATCTTTAAAATGCCATAACTTCCGAACGAATTGAACAATTTTAACGTTCAAAAAGCCAAACGCCGCGTATTTTAGCGTACAATATGTAGCAATTCTAAAAATATTCGAAAAATTGTTCCTTCAACCCCTAAAATAAAAAAAAACCCCAAAAAAAGTGTTCCAATTTTCAAACAGCCATAACTCCTACAATAGTCAATATATTCCAATGAAACTTTTTTCTAAAGTAGATCCCCCAGATACCTACAGAAAACTATTAAACAATTTTTCCCTAGCATGTCAAACAAAATTATCAAAAATCAAAAACGAAGTTTTAAAAACAATCGACAAAGGAAATCTTTAAAATGCCATAACTTCCACAATAGTGAATATATTCTAATGAAACTTTTTTCTAAAATAGTACCCACAGATACCTACAAAAAACTATTAAACAATTTTCCCATAGCATGTCAAACAAAATTACCAAAAATGAAAAACAAAATAAAAAAAAAATCGACGAAGGGAATCTTTAAAATGCCATAACTCCCACAATAGTCAATATATTCCAACGAAACTTTTTTCTAAGGTAGATCTCACAGATTCCTACAAAAAACTATTAAACAATTTTCCCATAGCACGTCAAACAAAATTACCAAAAATCAAAAACAAAATAAAAATAAAATCGACGAAGGGAATCTTTAAAATGCCATAACTCCCACAATAGTCAATATATTCCAACGAAACTTTTTTCTAAAATAGTACCCACAGATACCTACAAAAAACTATTAAACAATTTTCCCATAGCACGTCAAACAAAATTACCAAAAATGAGAAACAAAATAAAAAAAAAATCGACGAAGGGAATCTTTAAAATGCCATAACTCCCACAATAGTCAATATATTCCAACAAAACTTTTTTCTAAAGTAGATCCCACAGATACCTACAAAAAACTATTAAACAATTTTTCCCTAGCACGTCAAACAAAATTACCAAAAATGAAAAACAAAATAAAGAAAAAAATCGACGAAGGGAATCTTTAAAATTCCATAACTCCCACAATAGTCAATATATTCCAATGAAACTTTTTTCTAAAGTAGATCCCACAGATACCTACAAAAAACTATTAAACAATTTTCCCATAGTATCTCAAACAAAATTACCAAAAATGAAAAACAAAATTTCAAAAACATCAACGTGGGGAATCTTTAAAACGCCATAACTCCCACAATAGTGAATATATTCCAACGAAACTTTTCTCTAAAATAGTACCCACAGATACCTACAAAAAACTATTAAACAATTTTCCCGTAGCACGTCAAACAAAATTACCAAAAATCAAAAACAAAATTAAAAAAAACATCAACGAAGGGAATCTTTAAAATGCCATAACTCCCACAATAGTCAATATATTCCAACGAAACTTTTTTCTAAAGTAGATCCCACAGATACCTACAAAAAACTATTAAACAATTTTCCCGTAGCACGTCAAACAAAATTACCAAAAATCAAAAACAAAATTTTAAGAAGAATCGACGAGGGGAATCTTTAAAATGCCATAACTCCCACAATAGTAAATATATTCCAATGAAACTTTTTTCTAAAATAGTACCCACAGATACCTACAAAAAACTATTAAACAATTTTCCCATAGTATCTCAAACAAAATTATCAAAAATCAAAAACAAAATTTCAAAAAAATCGACGTGGGGAATCTTTAAAATGCCATAACTCCCACAATAGTGAATATATTCCAACGAAACTTTTTTCTAAAATAGTACCCACAGATACCTACAAAAAACTATTAAACAATTTTCCCGTAGCACGTCAAACAAAATTACCAAAAATGAAAAACAAAGTAAAAAAAAAATCATCCCTCACTGAAGCACAAATCTCTCTCTCAGTATCTTGCAGGGGGAGGGGGGAGGGCGTGGTTTTATGGTGGCAGTCTGTAAAGATTGGATTATGTATCCCTGCAGCGATTAACCGCCTTAATTGGGTCTGATGTCATTTCAGGAACGATGTTTATTATTACTGTTAATTGAGCATGATTCCAGTGGACTGGATTTTCCTAATTAATCCAAAATTATTACTGCAATTCCCTCTAATTCGCGAATGTATCTAATTTACACAATTCTAAAATAATTAACTTCATTTTAACCTCTCTTCGCGTATCAAATTACTCAAACATAATAATTCTTCTATATTACACTAAAATCACTCTAATCTTTGCTGATTAATCAGCAATTCTCTCTTAATAAACAATTATTCCACTTCAATTAACTGGAAAACACTAATAATTGACAAGAAAATTATTTAATCAACAAAAGTGCCACTCAAACTTAATTCTTCAATTAATTCTTCGTAATTTCTTCTTTGGGCTTCGAAATGCATAAATAATAACAGAAAAGTCCCCTAATCGAGAAGAAATCTCAATTATTAGTGAAAGGTTTCAATTATTAGTCGAAATAGTATGAAACAGTATAATATTTGACAAGTTTCGGAGTCGAGAGCAGAATTTATAGTCGACGATGGCTTCTGGCCTAATGAATTTCGATTGCTCTGATCCCATTAGCGCTGGACGCCGCTAATAAGGGAAAATAGGAACTCGCGGGGCCGTTGAAACGATTCCCAGTCGATTCCATCCAGTTCTTAACGCCGTTTATTATTTATTGTTCCTCGAAAGTGGCTCGAATTATTCTCCGGCGTCCGCTGCCCGCGCCACGTGCACGTGAGCCTATCACCGTAAACCAGATTCAAGATCAGGTTCAGCGAGTTTGCTGGGAACATCAACGTGGAATATAAATCTTGCTTTCCACTTACTTTCTTGGAGGCATTTGCAAAGATTTGCGACACGCGTTCGAGCTCAAGATCGAAAGTGAAGCGTCGAGAACTTAGATTCGAAGCATTTCTCGACCATTTTGGGCAACAAAAATGATTAGATGGATTTTTCTTTAAAATACTGGTGCATTTAATTGGTTTAGATTTTTTGACTTCTATTATTTTTTATCAGGTTACGATTTTAGAGGGTGTTTGGTTAATACTGAGAAAAATTTTAATTTGGGGGGCTCTGGAGGCCAAAATAAGAATATTAATTCCTTCGTTAAAGAGTTAAATAGTTAAATTAGAAGATTTTGGATCGTTTTGGAAAAATTGTTTTTGTTTGGGGGGGTTAATTACGATCGTTTTTGGTTAATAAATATAACTTAGATTCGAGCATTTCTGGATCATTTTTGGGCTACAAAAATGGGATTAAATATGATTAGATGGATTTTTCTTTAAAATACTGGTGCATTTAATTGGTTTAGATTTTTTGACTTCTATTATTTTTTATCAGGTTACGATTTTATAGGGTGTTTGGTTAATACTGACAAAAATTTAATTTGGGGGGTTCTGGAGGCCAAAATAAGAATATTAATTCCTTCGTTAAAGAGTTAAATAGTTAAATTAGAAGATTTTGCATCGTTTTAGAAAAATTGTTTTTGTTTGGGGGGGGTTAATTATGATCGTTTTTGGTTAATAAATGTAACTTAGATTCGAGCATTTCTGGATCATTTTTGGGCAATAAAAATGGGATTAAATATGATTGGATGGATTTTTCTTTAAAATACTGGTGCATTTAATTGGTTAATACTGGGAAAAATTTAATTTGAGGGGTTCTGGAGGCCAAAATGAGACGAAAATTGAGAATGTTAATTCATTGATTGAGGCTTCGTTGAAGAGTTAAATAATTGAATTAGAAGATTTTGGATCGTTATGGAAAAATTGTTTATGGTTGGGGGGGTTAATTACGATCGTTTTTGGTCATTAGACATACCCCCGAAATCCTAAGCATTTTCGAGAAAAAAATTCCTAAATGAAAATATAATGTCTGATTATGAATGAATGATTCCCCTGAAATTTCATGTGTTTCCAATCGTTCTGAAAAAATTATATTTAATTGGAGGGGTTAATTACAAGTATTTTTGGTGAATAGAGATATCTTCGAAATTCTACACACTTTCGAGAAAAAAATTCCTAAATGAAAATATAATTCAAAAATTTCATTCGAATCTTTAAAACATCGTAACTTCTAAACGGATTGGACGATTTTAATTTTCAAAAACGCAAACAACGCGTATTTAGATGAAGAATTTGTAGAAATTCTAAAAATATCCGAAAAGTTGGTCCTTGACCCTGCAAAATGAGAAAACCCCCATAAAAGTGGTTCGATTTTCAAATGGCCATAATTTCTACAATAGTGAATATATTTCAATGAAACTTTTTTCTAAAATAGAGCTCATGGGTACCTATAAAAAAGTATTAGATAAGTTTTCTGTAGGACGTCAAATGAATTTACTAAAAATCAAAAACGAATATTTAAGAAAAATCGATAGGGGATAGGTACCTAAATTATTTTGCAAAAATAAAAGATTCAAATCGTTTTAGAAAAATTATTTATAGCTAGATGGGTGAATTACAATCACTTTTGGTTATTACACATACCCCCGAAATCCTACCCAATTTCGAGAAAAAAATTCCAAAATGAAAATATAATTCAAAAATTGAATTCGAATCTTTAAAATATCGTAACTTCTGAACGGATTGGACGATTTTAATTTTCAAAAACTCAAACAACGCGTATTTAGATGCAGAATTAGTAGAAATTGCAATAATATTCGAAAAATTGATCCTTGACCCCGTAAAATACGAAAAACCCCATAAAAGTGGTTCGATTTTCAAATGGCCATAATTTCTACAATACTGAATATATTTCAATGAAACTTTTTTCTAAAATAGAGCTCATTGGTACTTATAAAAAAGTATTAGACAACTTTTCTGTAGGACGTCAAATAAAATTATTAACAATTAAAAATGAATTTGTAAGAAAAATCGACGGGGGATAGCTATCTAAATTATTTTGCAAAAATAAGAATTTCAAATCGTTTTAGAAAAATTATTTATAGCTAGAGGGGTTAATTACAATTATTTTTGGTCATTACACGTACCCCCGAAATCTTACCCAATTTCGAGAAAAAAATTCCTAAATGAAAATATAATTCAAAAACTTCATTCGAATCTTTAAAACATCGTAACTTCAGAACGGATTGGACGATTTTAATTTTCAAAAACGCAAACAACGCGTATTTAGATGCAGAATTAGTAGAAATTGCAATAATATTCGAAAAATTGATCCTTGACCCCCGTAAAATACGAAAAACTCCATAAAAGTGATCCAATTTTCAAACAGCCATAACTCCTATAATAGTGAATATATTTCAATGAAACTTTTTTCTAAAGTAGAGCTCGTGGGTACCTATAAAAAAGTATTAGACAAGTTTTCTGTAGGGCGTCAAACAAAATTACTAAAAATAAAAAAGAATTTTCAAACAAAATCAACAGGGGGTAGCTGCTGAAATATTTCAACGAAAAACAATTTTTCCAAATCGTTCTAAAAAAATTATTTTCGGTTGCAAGCGTCAATGACAATCATTTTTGGTGAATAGAGATATCCTCGAAATCCTACGCACTTTCGAGAAAAAAATTCCTAAATCTAATTCCTGCCTGAATTTTCATTCGAATCTTTAAAACATCATAACTTCTGAACGGATTGGACGATTTTAACGTTCAAAAAGCCAAACGCCGCGTATTTTAGTGAAGAATATGTAGCAATTATAAAAATATTCAAAAAGTTGATCCTTGACCCCGTAATTTTAAAAAACCCCCATAAAAATGGTCCAATTTTCAAACAGCCATAACTCCTACAATAGTCAATATATTCCACTGAAACTTTTTTCTAATGTAGATCCCACAGATATCTACAAAAAACTATTAAACAATTTTCCCGTAGCATGTCAAACAAAATTATCAAAAATCAAAAACAAAATTAAAAAAAAAATCGACGAGGGGAATTTTTAAAACGCCATAACTTCCGAACGAATTGGACGATTTTAACGTTCAAAAAGCCAAACGCCGCGTATTTTAGTGAAGAATATGTAGAAATTCTAAAAAAATTCAAAAAGTTGATCCTTGACCCCGTAATTTTAAAAAACCCCCATAAAAATGGTTCAATTTTCAAACAGCCATAACTCCTACAATAGTCAATATATTCCACTGAAACTTTTTTCTAAAGTAGATCCCACAGATACCTACAAAAAACTATTAAACAATTTTCCCGTAGCATGTCAAACAAAATTATCAAAAATCAAAAACAAAATTAAAAAAAAAATCGACGAGGGGAATCTTTAAAATGCCATAACTTCCGAACGAATTGAACAATTTTAATGTTCAAAAAGCCAAACGCCGCGTATTTTAGTGAAGAATATATAGCAATTACAAAAAAATTCAAAAAGTTGCTCCTTGACCCCGGAATTTTAGAAAAACCCCATAAAACTGACCCAATTTTCAAACAGCCATAACTCCTACAATAGTCAATATATTCCACTGAAACTTTTTTCTAAAGTAGATCCCACAGATACCTACAAAAAACTATTAAACAATTTTCCCGTAGCATGTCAAACAAAATTACCAAAAATCAAAAACAAAATAAAAAAAAAATCGACGAGGGGAATCTTTAAAATGCCATAACTTCCGAACGAATTGAACAATTTTAATGTTCAAAAAGCCAAACGCCGCGTATTTTAGTGTAGAATAAATAGCAATTATAAAAAAATTCAAAAAGTTGCTCCTTGACCCCGGAATTTTAAAAAAACCCCTTAAAACTGACCCAATTTTCAAACAGCCATAACTCCTACAATAGTCAATATATTCCACTGAAACTTTTTTCTAAAGTAGATCCCACAGATACCTACAAAAAACTATTAATCAACTTTTCCATAAAACGCCAAACAAAATTACCAAAAATCGAAAACGAATACTCAAGAAAACTCGACAGGGGGGCTGCTGAATTCTTTAGGTCGGCCCCCCAATTATTTACAGCCATTATTTCAAGTATACTAACTCTCTAACCATGTCAGCTGGGAGCCAAGTGCTAATCCCACCAGTTTAATACTGATTTCCTCGATTATCCGATTGTTTAGAGCTAGTTTTACGTTTATACATTGCTTCTTTCTGCTGGGGGTGGTTATTTCAGACGCTAGAGAGTTCCGGATGGTCCATGGAGGCGTAAGGGTAGGTTTCATTTGTGTTTGTTGCATCACGTTCACGGGTTCCCTCGCAAGAATGCCCAACAGGACGAAATCGAGCAAAGGGGGCGAAGAGGAACGGGGCCCTTCCGCGTCGAATCGCCGTGTCGGCCTTCGTCGAGACAATGCTGCCGTGTCCCGTATCCGTGGCACAGTTTTTGCCACCCTTTCACGGTCAATCGCCCTTTTAAAGCAGCTTTTTGCCAGCTCGTTCGGCCCCTGTGTACAGAGAGCCACGTACGATCGAAAAGGACTGGCCTCGAGCGATAAAAATCCATCAATTGCTCGACTTTTTGCCCCCGCCGCCATTTTTACCGCGCGGAATCGATATCGCGGGCCACAAAAACCGGGTATTTCGAGATAGGTGACGTTCGCGGGTAAAATTAACGCCGCCTCGCGGCGACACGGCGAACCAAAAGGAAACAAAATGGCTCCTCGTTCCATTCTCATTCTGCTCGTATTTTTAGCAAATTTAACTTTCATTGTATTACAATTCTTTTAGGGCAAGCTTGGATCAATATTATTTGTTTTCACCGCCAATTACTGCTTCGAAGTTAACCTCAAAATCGTAAATACACGCAATCTGGAATGATATTAAACAAGAGTAAAAAAATGGCGTACAGGTTAGTCGAAGTAATTTCGATGGATATGAAAATTAGAAATTAGCTAAAGTTGATTCTGTGGCGTCTAAAATATGAACTGAGAGAATGTTTCGATTGATTTGTTGTAAAATCGGAAAACGGGTCAACCGTGTTTCATTTTCTACATTGGAATTAATCTCGAGGAATAACGACGGAGATATGACAAGCGTGTCCGGTTGGAAATCAATTTCACAGCGTCCGTAACTTTTCCCATTAGCACTTTTCAGATCGATGAAGGCGCAACGACGCGAAACAAGCGGGGCTCGCGTGTTCAGGGGCGCGGTCCGCCATTTTTTCCTTGCTTTCCGATCCAAGATCGATCCTGGCGTTTCTGTTTCGCCAGCTAAATTCAATCTGAGGACGGAATTAGGCAACATTACATTTATTTTAATTTATTGTAATTTATTCGCGACATCTGATGGAATTTTTATGTAATAAAATTTAAGTTAAATGTTAATCTTCTGGCGATAGTTACTGTATTTGTCAGCGGAGGGTTCTGAATTTTTTTTCTCGAAATTGGGTAGGATTTCGGGGGTATGTATAATGGCCAAAAATGATTATAATTGACCCCTGCAACTATCAATATTTTTTTCAGAACGACTTGAAATTTTTTAATTTTGTCGAAAATTTTCACACTTTCTCGAATTTTTTTCTAAAAAATGGGTAGGAATTCGGGGGTACGTATAATGACAAAAAATGATTGTAATTGCCCCCTGTAACTAACTATAATTTTTTTAGTATGATTTGGAATTTTTTAATTTCGTCTAAAAATTTCAGTATCTACTCGAATTTTTTTCTCGAAAATGCGTAGGATTTCGCGGGTATGTCTATTCACCAAAAATGATTATAATTGACCCCTGCAACTATCAATATTTTTTTCAGAACGATTTGAAATTTTTTAATTTCGTCGAAAATTTTCACACATTCTCGAATTTTTTTCTAGAAAATAGTTAGGATTTAGAGGGTATAGGTAATGACCAAAAATGATTGTAATTGAGGCCTGCAATCGACAATAATTTTTTTGGAACGATTTGGAAAAATTGTTTTTCGTTGAAATATTTCAGCAGCTACCCCCTGTCGATTTTTCGTAAATATTCGTTTATGATTTTTAGTAATTTTGTTTGGCGTTCTATAGAAAAGTTGTCTAATACTTTTTTGTAGATATTCGTGAGCTCTACTTCAGAAAAAAGTTTCAATGAGATAGGTTCACTATTGTAGGAGTTATGGCCGTTTGAAAATAGGACGACTTTTATGGGGTTTTTCGTATTTTACTGGATCAAGAAGCAACTTTTCTAATATTTTTAGAATTTCTATATATTCTCCATTAAAATACGCGTTGATTGCTTTTTTAAACGTTAAAATCGCCCAATCCATTCAGGAATTATGACGTTTTAAAGATTTGCATGAAATTTCAAATTAGATTTTCTGTAAGGAATTTTTTTCTCGGCAACGCGCAGGATTTCGGGGGTATGTCTATTCACCAAAAATGATTAGAATTTACCCCTGAAACCGAAAATAATTTTTTTAGTATGATTCGAAATTTTTTAATTTCGTCTAAAAATTTCACACATTCTCGAATTTTTTTCTAGAAACTGGGTAGGAATTCCCAGGTATATCTAATGACCAAAAATGATTGTACTTGACCCCTGTAACTAAGTATAATTTTTTTAGTATCATTCGAAATTTTTTAATTTCGTCAAAAAATTCCATTACTACTCGAATTTTTTTCTAGAAACTGGGTAGGAATTCGAAGGTATATCTAATGACCAAAAATGATTGTAATTGACCCCTGTAACTAAATATAATTTTTTTAGTATCATTTGAAATTTTTTAATTTCGTCTAAAAATTTCAGTATCTACCCCCTGTCGATTTTTCTTGAAAATTCGTTTTTCATTTTTAATAATTTTGTTTGGCGTTCTACAGAAAAGTTGTCGAATACTTTTCTGTAGGTACCTATGGCCTCTACTTCAGAAAAAAGTTTCATTGAAATATATTCACTATTATAGGAATTATGGCTGTTTGAAAATTGAACCATTTTTATGGGGGGTTTTCTAACATTACGGGGTCAAGGAACAACTTTTCGAATATTTTTGGAATTTCTACATATTCTACACTGAAATACGCGTCGTTTGCTTTTTTAAACATTAAAATCGTCCAATCCGTTCAAAAGTTATGGCGTTTTAAAGATTCGAACGAAATTTTGAGGTAACATTTCTGACCTCTAGAATCCCCCATTCAGATTTTTCCCAGGGGTGGCTGAACACCCTGTATACAGACGAGTCCAAGACACTTAATAGATCTGGATAAACAATTGTCAGGAAGCAATCAACTGAAAAAGTCAAACTCCTCCACAAAACATCCATCTTTCTATGTGAAAGAAATGTAAATCCACTTTAACCAACCAAAATAAAAACTTTGCAATTTTCTGCGGCTCCACAGGCGCCATTTTAGCAACACAGAAGCTATGGACAAACGACTGTGGACAAGAATGCCAAGAAGCTCACTTCAGGTCTACCCAAATGAACAATAATAAGGATCCCCTCTCACATCGGTGGAATGGGGAACGAAAAGGCGGACCAAGCAGCCAAAGAAATAGCTAGCTCGACAATCCCTGACCACTAGGACCCCAGTCTATCCTTGGAACCCAGGCTCCCCATCCTCAAGGCTAAAATAAAAGACGCCTGGAACGAAGAATGGAACTCCACAGCCAAACCCAGTACCAAATCAATCGAATGAAACTTCTTCCAAGAATCCATCCCCAGGTCCCTGTGCAGACTGGACCAAGTGAAGACTCCTCGAATCATAATAGTCCACGCTAAATCGACCCTGCAACGCCTCCTCGACAAAGAAGCCCCCCAACAAGCGAGCTGAGCAACGATCGCCTCACAGCAGATCGCGTCGTCAGCCACTGCAGGGAACAGCCGCAAACGGACAGCGATTCGGCATCAAACCACCCCTAAAGGACGACCTGGAGGATGACGGATCTATTCAAAACCTGCACCTCGAAGAGTCCAATCTGTAAACTGTTGTTGAGTCGCTGGGTAACCCATGTAGTCTCTTTTGGGTCGCTCTATACGCTGGCATTGAATCGTATTCGTAGTAGAATAGAGCGACTAACCAACTAACCACGAGACGTCAGTAGGACAGTGAAAGGCGACCTAGACCAAGTCTCTCACCGCAATGCTGCTGGAACTTGACAAACGTCGCTGTTTTCGTCCACTTGCGCCATGCTCCTCCGTGCCCCAGCTGTTCACGTGCCCCAACATTGCAACAAAATTGAAACAAATTCATAGAATATTGACCCCCCTCTAACGTCCTCATTTCCAGACAGATACAGTCTTAGACAATTTTAAAAATCGACTAATCTTCAGGCCTTCATCTTTATTCGAACCCCCCCTATTAATTTATTTCTATTATACTCGAGAAACTGAATTCTCTGAACCTTAAATCTTCTGTTTAGTAAATATTCTCGACTTACTAGCTTTCGATGAAGTAACTTGGAACCATTAGTGAATTACTTGATATAAAAATAAGAAAATGGTTCCCTCATTTTAGAGTGAGAAAAAGACACTTTTCTAACAACATTGTACCTTGAATTAATCTTTGATTATTCAAATAGACAGAGTTAAAACGTAGCAAGATGAATTAGAATCGGTGGATTCGTCGATGGATGAATATTCATGCGATTAAAAGCATGATTTCGGGGCGTGATTCATCGACGGGGCATCCGTGGGTGACAGAACCGCGTCGCCGCGAAGGTTTTCACTTCGGGAGGCGAGTTGTCCGAAAAGGATTTACGATCGACAAAAAGACGACCGCAATGGCGGCGTTTCGCCATCGGGAGAGCTCGACGCTCTTTTCCTCCGGGGCCCTTTCGATTTCGTTCCGATTACAGCCTCGATATGTGTGTCGACATTGCCCCCCTTCGACCTGGCGAAAGTTCTCGGCTAATTGAACTTCTTAATCTTCGGCTCGTTCTCGAACCGCCATCGCCCCTGGCAGCCTCTCGTTCTTACACTGCCCCTAATCAATTTCAAGCGCCCCCATGGGTTATCAGCGACTCGACAACAGTTCACCTATTGGACTCTTCGAGGTGCAGGTTTTGGATAGATCCGTCATCCTCCAGGTCGTCCTTTAGGGGTGGTTTGATGCTGAATCGCTGTCCGTTTGCGGCTGTTCCCTGCAGTGGCTGACGACGCGATCTGCTGTGAGGCGATCGTTGCTCAGCTCGCTTGTTGGGGGGCTTCTTTGTCGAGGAGGCGTTGCTAGGTCGATTTAGCGTGGACTATTATGATTCGAGGAGTCTTCACTTGGTCCGGTCTGCACAGGGACCTGGGGATGGATTTTTGGAAGAAGTTTCATTCGATTGATTTGGTACTGGGTTTGGCTGTGGAGTTCCATTCTTCGTTCCAGGTGTCTTTTATTTTAGCCTTGAGGATGGAGAGCCCGGGTTCCAAGGATAGACTGGGGTCCTAGTGGTCAGGGGTTGTCGAGCTAGCTATTTCTTTGGCTGCTTGGTCCGCCTTTTCGTTCCCCATTCCACCGATGTGAGAGGGGATCCTTATTATTGTTCATTTGGGTAGACCTGAAGTGAGCTTCTTGGCATTCTTGTCCACAGTCGTTTGTCCATAGCTTCTGTGTTGCTAAAATGGCGCCTGTGGAGCCGCAGAAAATTGCAAAGTTTTTATTTTGGTTGGTTAAAGTGGATTTACATTTCTTTCACATAGAAAGATGGATGTTTTGTGGAGGAGTTTGACTTTTTCAGTTGATTGCTTCCTGACAATTGTTTATCCAGATCCATTAGGTGTCTTGGACCCGTCTGTATACAGGGGGTTCAACCACCCCTGGGAAAAATCTGAATGGGGGATTCTAGAGGCCAAAATAAGACGAAAATCAAGGATACCAATTTATTGATGGAGGCTTCGTTAAAAAGTTATTGAAAATTAAATTCAAAAATTTCAAATCGTTCTGGAAAAATTATTTTCGGTTGTGGGGATGGATTACAATCATTTTTGATGAATATACATACCCTCGAAATCCTACCCATTTTCGAGAAAAAAATTCGAGAAGGGGTGAAATTTTTCGACGAAATTAAAAAATTTCGAATCATACTAAAAAAATTATATTTGATTACAGTGGGTAATTGTAATCATCTTTGGTCAATAGACATACCCTCGAAATCCTACCCATTTTCGAGAAAAAAATTCGAGAAAGTGAAATTTTTCGACAAAATTAAAAAATTTCAAATCGATTTGGAAAAATTATTTTTGGTTGCAGGGGGCAATTGTAATCATTTTTGGTCATTAGACATACCCTCGAAATCCTACCCATTTTCGAGAAAAAAATTCGAGAAGGGGTGAAATTTTTCGACAAAATTAAAAAATTTCGAATCATACTAAAAAAATTATATTTATTTTCAGTGGGTAATTACAATCATTTTTGGTCATTACACATACCCCCAAAATCCTACGCAATTTCGAGAAAAAAATTCCTTACCGATTTCAGGCCAAAAATGTCACCTGGAAATTTTATGCGAATCTTTAAAATGCCATAACTTTTGAACGAATTGGACGATTTTAATGTTTAAAAAAGCAAACGACGCGTATTTTAATGTAGAATATGTAGAAATTTTAAAAATATTAGAAAATTTGCTCCTTGACCCCCTAAAATTAAAAAAAACCCCATAAAAATGGTCCATTTTTCAAACAGCCATAACTCCCACAATAGTGAATATATTTCAATGAAACTTTTTTCCGAAATAGAACTCATGGATACCTACAAAAAAGTATTAAACAACTTTTCTGTAGAACGTCAAACAAAGTTACTAAAAATAAAAAACGAATTTTCAAACAAAATCGACAGGGGGTAGGTGCCTAAATGTTTCGATGAAAAAAAAAAATTTTAAATCGTTCTAAAAAAAATATATTTAGTTGGAGGGGTCAATTAGAATCATTTTTCGTCCTTATACATACCCCCGAAATCCTACCCAATTTCGAGAAAAAAATTCGTTACCGAAAATCTAATCTTTGATCATGAATGAATGATTCAGGCGAATCTTTAAAATGCCATAACTTTTGAACGAATTGAACAATTTCAATGTTTAAAAAACCAATCAACGCATATTTTAGCGTAGAATATATAGGAATTCTAAAAACATTCGAAAAGTAGTTCTTTAACCCTCTAAAATGAGAAAACCCCCATAAAAATGGTCCAATTTTCAAACAGCCATAATTCCTATAATAATGAATATATTTCAATGAAACTTTTTTCTGAAGTAGAGGCCATAGATACCTACAGAAAAGTATTAGACAATTTTTCTGTAGAACGCCAAACAAAATTATTAAAAATGAAAAACGAATTTTCATGAAAAATCGACAGGGGGTAGATACTGAAATTTTTAGACGAAATTAAAAAATTTCAAATGATACTAAAAAAATTATATTTAGTTACAGGGGTCAATTACAATCATTTTTGGTCATTAGATATACCTTCGAATTCCTACCCAGTTTCTAGAAAAAAATTCGAGAATGTGTGAAATTTTTAGACGAAATTAAAAAATTTCGAATCATACTAAAAAAATTATATTTAGTTACAGGGGTCAATTACAATCATTTTTGGTCATTAGATATACCTTCGAATTCCTACCCAGTTTCCCAAAAATGGCGGACTAATCGGGAGATCCAGACACTTGCCACTGTCGCTGAGGATGAAACAGAGATAACAGGCTAATATCAACAATTGAGAGTGTATTTCGATTGTTTTTCCCATTCAATCTGAAGAGAACAGGGTGGCAAACGTGTGTGCCCTAATTTCGAACGCAAAATGGCGGACTAATCGGGAGATCCAGACACTTGTCACTGTCGCTGAGGATGAAACAGAGATAACAGGCTAATATCAACAATTGAGAGTGTATTTCGATTGTTTTTCCCATTCAGTCTGAAGAGAACAGGGTGGCAAACGTGTGTGCCCTAATTTCGAATGCAAAATGGCGGACTAAGCGGGAGATCCAGACACTTGTCACTGTCGCTGAGGATGAAACAGAGATAACAAGCTAATATCAACAATTGAGAATGTATTTCGATTGTTTTTCCCATTCAATCTGAAGAGAACAGGGTGGCAAACGTGTGTGTTCTTATTTCGAACGCAAAATGGCGGACTAATCGGGAGATCCAGACACTTGCCACTGTCGCTGAGGATGAAACAGAGATAACAGGCTAATATCAACAATTGAGAGTGTATTTCGATTGTTTTTCCCATTCAATCTGAAGAGAACAGGGTGGCAAACGTGTGTGTCGTAATTTCGAACGCAAAATGGCGGACTAAGCGGGAGATCCAGACACTTGTCACTGTCGCTGAGGATGAAACAGAGATAACAGGCTAATATCAACAATTGAGAGTGTATTTCGATTGTTTTTCCCATTCAATCTGAAGAGAACAGGGTGGCAAACGTGTGTGTCGTAATTTCGAACGCAAAATGGCGGACTAATCGGGAGATCCAGACACTTGCCACTGTCGCTGAGGATGAAACAGAGATAACAGGCTAATATCAACAATTGAGAGTGTATTTCGATTGTTTTTCCCATTCAATCTGAAGAGAACAGGGTGGCAAACGTGTGTGTTCTTATTTCGAACGCAAAATGGCGGACTAATCGGGAAATCCAGACACTTGCCACTGTCGCTGAGGATGAAACAGAGATAACAGGCTAATATCAACAATTGAGAGTGTATTTCGATTGTTTTTCCCATTCAATCTGAAGAGAACAGGGTAGCAAACGTGTGTGCCCTAATTTCGAACGCAAAATGGCGGACTAATCGGGAGATCCAGACACTTGCCACTGTCGCTGAGGATGAAATAGTAACTTTCGAGTTGGATGACGTTTCTAAACAGTAGATTGGGCAGAGAGGACTTGGTTGAAGGCTCGTTCTGGTCTGCAGAGTTCTACTGTGGGTGAAAACTGAAAAATAGTCAGTGGAACGCGAGGGAAATGAGGAAAGTCGAGCGCTGATGAAAGTGAGAGGATGCAGGCTACAGGGCGCTTCAGGTTGCTCCTTTTCTGTCACTGGGGAGAAAGGAGTCCAACTACCAATGGTTTCATACCTAATACCAGTCCTCACGATCATTATAGTTTGAACAGTCAGGTGAAAAGTTGAGAAACTGCTTTGAAATTTGGGGATTCGTTTCGTCGAAAATTTATGAAATTTCATTGAATTCAACAGCCACTTACAGTAAATATTCAAAGTTTGGGTAGCTTTATTTCTATGCCTGCAAAAAATAGATAGAAAATGAAGAATGATGGGTTTAATTAGGATATTTTCTTGCGTTTGATGGAAGACGAGATCGTGTGGATGAAAAAATGGGAATTTTGTTGGAACGTGGCAGACTCGAAGGAAATCGTTATAAATAATGCAGTGACGCACATAAGTTAGACATTTAAAAATACAAAATGCATCTCGATGTTTTGAACGAATGATAAATCGAGGACGTGGTTTTGACGATTTATTTCTGGACACCCTTTCGCCCACTTTTTTCGAGACCGATTTTCAAACGAACATAACTCCGATAATAGTGAAGCTATCTGGTTGAAACTTTTTTCTGAAGTAGAGCTCATGGGCACCTACAAAAAAGTATTAGACAATTTTTCTGTAGGGTGTCAAACGAATTTATTAAAAATGAAAAACTAATTTCTAAGAAACATCGACAGGGGGTAGGTGCCTAAAAAAAAAAAATTTCGAATCGTCTTGGAAAAATTATTTTTAGTTGCAGGGGTTGATTACAAGCATTTTTGGTCAACAGATATAATACCGAATTCGAAACGACTTTCGAGAAAAAAATTCGAGAAAGTATGAAATTTTTAGATGAAATTAAAAAAATTCAAATCATACTAAAAAAAATATATATAGTTAGAGGGGTCAATTACAAGCATTTTTGGTGAATAGACATACCCTCAAATTCCTAACCACTTTGGAGAAAAAAATTCTAGAAAGTACGAAATTTTTCGACGAAATTAAAAAATTTCGAATCGTTTTGAAAAAATTATATTTAATTACAGTGGGCAATTACAATCATTTTTGGTCAATAGACATAACACCGAATTCCTAACCACTTTCGAGAAAAAAATTCGAGAAGGTGCTGAAATTTTTAGATGAAATTAAAAAATTTCAAATCATACTAAAAAAATTATACTTAGGTACAGGGGTCAATTATAATTATTTTTGGTCATTAGACATAACACCGAATTCCTAACCACTTTCGAGAAAAAAATTCGAGAAAGTATGAAATTTCTCGACGAAATTAAAAAGTTTCAAATCATTTTGAAAAAATTATATTTAATTACAGTGAACAATTACAATTATTTTTTGTCAACAGACATAACATCGAATTCCTAACCACTTTCGAGAAAAAAATTCTAGAAAGTATGAAATTTTTCGACGAAATTAAAAAATTTCAAATCGTTTTGAAAAAATTATATTTAGGTACAGGGGTCAATTATAATTATTTTTGGTCATTAGACATAACACCGAATTCCTAACCACTTTCGAGAAAAAAATTCGAGAAAGTATGAAATTTTTCGACGAAATTAAAAAATTTCAAATCATTTTGAAAAAATTATATTTAATTACAGTGGACAATTACAATCATTTTTTGTCAACAGACATAACACTGAATTCCTAACCACTTTCGAGAAAAAAATTCGAGAAAGTATGAAATTTTTAGATGAAATTAAAAAATTTCAAATCGTTTTGAAAAAATTATATTTAATTACAGTGGGTAATTATAATTATTTTTGGTCATTAGACATACCCTCGAAATCCTACTCACTTTCTAGAAAAAAATTCAAAAAGCTGCCCAAAATTTTCGACGAAATTAAAAAATTTCGAATCGTACTAAAAAAATTATATTAAGGTACAGGGGTCAATTATAATTATTTTTGGTTATTAGACATAACACCGAATTCCTATCCATTTCGGAGAAAAAAATTCGAGAAAGTATGAAATTGTTCGACGAAATTAAAAAATTTCGAATCATACTAAAAAAATTATATTTATGTACAGGGGTTAATTATAATTATTTTTGGTCATTAAACATACCCTCGAATTCCTGCTTACTTTCTAGAAAAAAATTCGTAAAGATGCCCAAAATTTTCGTCGAAAACAGAATTTTTCAAATCATTCTAAAAAAATTATATTTAGGTACAGGGGTTAATTATAATTATTTTTGGTCATTAGACATACCCCCGAATTCCTGCTCACTTTCTAGAAAAAAATTCAAAAAGCTGCCCAAAATTTTCGTCGTTAACAGAATTTTTCAAATCATTCTAAAAAAATTATATTTACCTAGGAGGGTCAATTGTAATCATTTTTGGTCATTAGACATATCCCCGAAATCCTGCCCAATTTCGAGAAAAAAATTCATTACCGAAAATATAATGTCTGATCATGAATGAATGATTCCCCTCAAATTTCAAAATTTTCGAATCATTCTGAAAAAATTATTTTCAATTACAGTGGTCGATTACAATCATTTTTAGTCATTACAGATACCCTTGAAATCCCACGCACTTTCGAGAAAAAAATTCCCAAACAAAAATATAATTCGATATAAATACAAATATGATTTTAATATTGAAAATTGCATGCATAAATTTAATTTCAAGCTTCAGAATATTAATTAAAAAACATACTTTTTGCTGGAAGCATGAAAACATTCAATATCATTACTCTCAACAAAATGGATGCAATCTTCAACCAAGAAATCTATGCTTCGACTCGAGTAACGACGAATGCACTATAGCAAAGTGTCCTTGCTCCTATTATAGAACAGTTATTTAACCTAAAAAGCGTGAAAATTGTAAGAAAAATGATAATGTAAAGAGATGATAGACTAATAATAGATTTATTTATCTGATTTCAGGTTGAGTGTTCGAGTGCAGAAGGTTTGAGCGACCTAGAGGGCAAGAATCCCGGGTAGAGAGTCTCAGAAAGGCGTCATCACCCAGAGTCATCATCGATAATGGCTGGCGAGGACACGCAGATCCTGGCGAACGGGAACGTGGAGGCGCTCACGATTATTTCCCCAAAGATGGCGAACGGGAACGGGCTGATTTGCGGCAAACAGCACAACAACAACGGCTCGATACCCAACGGGAAGCTCCACGAGATCGGCACGACGGAAAACGGAAAGCTGATCATGCCTGACGAGAAGTCCAGCAGCCTTCACACGGAGTTCGATGACGCTGACGTGTCCTGTGGATGGGGCCCCTGCAGGCCACGGTGGCTCCAGTACTTTGCCACCAAGCAAGCCTTCTTGGTCACCTTCTGCATCACCTGGGTTAGTGTTCAAGCCCTTTTGTTTCATCCTTTTAGCTGAGGTTTAAGCCTTTGTGTTAGGGAAGGTTCCTTGGTCAGCTTCTGCATCACCTGGGGTAGTGGAACCCTTTTGTTTCATCCTTTTACCTAGTGTTTTAGCTTTTGTGTTAGAGGAGGTTCCTTGGGTAGCTTCTGCATCGCCTAGGGAAGCTTCCAACCTGTTAGTTTCATCCTTTTGGCTAGTATTTTAGCTTTTGTATTAGAGGAGGTTCCTTGGTTAGCTTCTGCATCACCTGGGGAAGCTTCCAACACGTTGGTTTCATCCTTTTACCTAGTATCTTAGCTTCTATATTAGAGAATTCTTCTTGGTTACCTTCTGTATCACCTGGGGAAGCATCCAACCTGTTGGTTTCATCCTATTAGCTAGTATCTTAGCTTCTGTAGTAGAGAAGCTTTGTTGGTGACCTTCTGCATCACCTGGGGAAGCTTCCAACACCTTGGTTTCATCATTTTACCTAGTATCTTAGCTTCTGTAGTAGAGATGCTTTGTTGGTCACCTTCTACGTCACCTGGGGAAGCTTCCAACCCTTTTGTTTTATCCTCTGACCTAGTATCTTAGCTTCTATATTAGAGAAACCTTCTTGGTTACCCACTGCATCACCTGGGGAAGCTTCCAACCCGTTGGTTTCATCCTTTTATCTAGTATCATAGCTTTTGTATTGGATAAACTTCCTTGGTCACCTTCTGCATCGCCTGGGGAAGCTTCCAAAGCTTTTGTTTCATCCTTTCATCCAGTGTCTTAGCTTTTGTATTAGGTAAGCCTTCTTGGTCACCTTCTGCATCACCTGGGGAAGCTACCAACCTGTTGGTTTCATCCTATTAGCTAGTATCTTAGCTTCTGTAGTAGAGAAGCTTTGTTGGTGACCTTCTGCATCACCTGGGGAAGCTTCCAACACCTTGGTTTCATCATTTTACCTAGTATCTTAGCTTCTGTAGTAGAGATGCTTTGTTGGTCACCTTCTACGTCACCTGGAGAAGCTTCCAACCCTTTTGTTTTATCCTCTGACCTAGTATCTTAGCTTCTATATTAGAGAAGCCTTCTTGGTTACCTTCTGCATCACCTGGGGAAGCTTCCAAACCCTTGGTTTCATCCTTTTATCTAGTTTCATAGCTTTTATATTGGATAAGCTTCCTTGGTCACCTTCTGCATCGCCTGGGGAAGCTTCCAAAGCTTTTGTTTCATCCTTTCACCCAGTGTCTTAGCTTTTGTATTAGATAAGCCTTCTTGGTCACCTTCTGCATCACCTGGGGAAGCTTCCAACCTGTTGGTTTCATCCTATTAGCTAGTATCTTAGCTTTTGTAATAGAGAAGCTTTGTTGGTCACCTTCTGCATCACCTGAGGAAGCTTCCAAACCTTTGGTTTCCTCATTTTACCTAGTATCTTAGCTCCTGTAGTCGAGATGCTTTGTTGGTCACCTTCTGCGTCACCTGGGGAAGCTTCCAACCCTTTTGTTTTATCCTCTGACCTAGTATCTTAGCTTCTATTTTAGAGAAGCCTTCTTGGTTACCTTCTGCATCACCTGGGGAAGCATCCAACCCGTTAGTTTCATCCTTTTATCTAGTATCATAGCTTTTGTATTGGATAAGCTTCCTTGGTCACCTTCTGCATCGCCTGGGGAAGCTTCCAACCCATTTGTTTCATCCTTTCACCCAGTGTCTTAGCTTTTGTATTAGATAAGCCTTCTTGGTCACCTTCTGCATCACCTGGGGAAGCTTCCAACCTGTTGGTTTCATCCTATTAGCTAGTATCTTAGCTTTTGTAATAGAGAAGCTTTGTTGGTCACCTTCTGTATCACCTGAGGAAGCTTCCAAACCTTTGGTTTCCTCATTTTACCTAGTATCTTAGCTTCTGTAGTCGAGATGCTTTGTTGGTCACCTTCTGCGACACCTGGGGAAGCTTCCAACCCTTTTGTTTTATCCTCTGACCTAGTATCTTAGCTTCTATATTAGAGAAGCCTTCTTGGTTACCTTCTGCATCACCTGGGGAAGCTTCCAAACCCTTGGTTTCATCCTTTTATCTAGTTTCATAGCTTTTATATTGGATAAGCTTCCATGGTCACCTTCTGCATCGCCTGGGGAAGCTTCCAAAGCTTTTGTTTCATCCTTTCACCCAGTGTCTTAGCTTTTGTATTAGATAAGCCTTCTTGGTCACCTTCTGCATCACCTGGGGAAGCTTCCAACCTGTTGGTTTCATCCTTTCACCTAGTATCTTAGCTTCTGTAGTAGAGAAGCTTTGTTGATGACCTTCTGCATCACCTGGGGAAGCTTCCAACACCTTGGTTTCATCATTTTACCTAGTATCTTAGCTTCTGTAGTAGAGATGCTTTGTTGGTCACCTTCTGCGTCACCTGGGGAAGCTTCCAACCCTTTTGTTTTATCCTCTGACCTAGTATCTTAGCTTCTATATTAGAGAAGCCTTCTTGGTTACCTTCTGCATCACCTGGGGAAGCATCCAACCCGTTAGTTTCATCCTTTTATCTAGTATCATAGCTTTTGTATTGGATAAGCTTCCTTGGTCACCTTCTGCATCGCCTGGGGAAGCTTCCAAAGCTTTTGTTTCATCCTTTCACCCAGTGTCTTAGCTTTTGTATTAGATAAGCCTTCTTGGTCACCTTCTGCATCACCTGGGGAAGCTTCCAACCTGTTGGTTTCATCCTTTCACCTAGTATCTTAGCTTCTGTAGTAGAGAAGCTTTGTTGATGACCTTCTGCATCACCTGGGGAAGCTTCCAACACCTTGGTTTCATCATTTTACCTAGTATCTTAGCTTCTGTAGTAGAGATGCTTTGTTGGTCACCTTCTGCGTCACCTGGGGAAGCTTCCAACCCTTTTGTTTTATCCTCTGACCTAGTATCTTAGCTTCTATATTAGAGAAGCCTTCTTGGTTACCTTCTGCATCACCTGGGGAAGCATCCAACCCGTTAGTTTCATCCTTTTATCTAGTATCATAGCTTTTGTATTGGATAAGCTTCCTTGGTCACCTTCTGCATCGCCTGGGGAAGCTTCCAAAGCTTTTGTTTCATCCTTTCACCCAGTGTCTTAGCTTTTGTATTAGATAAGCCTTCTTGGTCACCTTCTGCATCACCTGGGGAAGCTTCCAACCTGTTGGTTTCATCCTTTCACCTAGTATCTTAGCTTCTGTAGTAGAGAAGCTTTGTTGGTGATCTCCTGCATCACCTGGGGAAGCTTCCAACCCTTCGGTTTCATCATTTTACCTAGTATCTTAGCTTCTGTAGTCGAGATGCTTTGTTGGTCACCTTCTACGTCACCTGGGGACGCTTCCAACCCTTTTGTTTTATCCTCTGACCTAGTATCTTAGCTTCTATATTAGAGAAGCCTTCTTGGTTACCTTCTGCATCACCTGGGGAAGCTTCCAAACCCTTGGTTTCATCCTTTTATCTAGTTTCATAGCTTTTATATTGGATAAGCTTCCTTGGTCACCTTCTGCATCGCCTGGGGAAGCTTCCAAAGCTTTTGTTTCATCCTTTCACCCAGTGTCTTAGCTTTTGTATTAGATAAGCCTTCTTGGTCACCTTCTGCATCACCTGGGGAAGCTTCCAACCTGTTGGTTTCATCCTTTTAGCTAGTATCTTAGCTTTTGTATTAGAGAAGCTTTGTTGGTGACCTTCTGCATCACCTGGGGAAGCTTCCAACACTTTGGTTTCATCATTTTACCTAGTATCTTAGCTTCTGTAGTCGAGATGCTTTGTTGGTCACCTTCTGCGTCACCTGGGGAAGCGTCCAACCCTTTTGTTTTATCCTCTGACCTACTATCTTAGCTTCTATATTACAGAAGCCTTCTTGGTTACCTTCTGCATCACCTGGGGAAGCTTCCAACCCGTTGGTTTCATCCTTTTATCTAGTATCATAGCTTTTGTATTGGATAAGCTTCCTTAGTCACCTTCTGCATCGCCTGGAGAAGCTTCCAAAGCTTTTGTTTCATCCTTTCACCCAGTGTCTTAGCTTTTGTATTAGATAAGCCTTCTTGGTCACCTTCTGCATCACCTGGGGAAGCTTCCAACCTGTTGGTTTCATCCTTTCACCTAGTATCTTAGCTTCTGTAGTAGAGAAGCTTTGTTGATGACCTTCTGCATCACCTGGGGAAGCTTCCAACCCTTTGGTTTCCTCATTTTACCTAGTATCTTAGCTTCTGTAGTCGAGATGCTTTGTTGGTCACCTTCTGCGTCACCTGGGGAAGCGTCCAACCCTTTTGTTTTATCCTCTGACCTAGTATCTTAGCTTCTATATTAGAGAAGCCTTCTTGGTTACCTTTTGCATCACCTGGGGAAGCTTCCAACCCGTTGGTTTCATCCTTTTATCTAGTATCATAGCTTTTATATTGGATAAGCTTCCTTGGTCACCTTCTGCATCGCCTGGGGAAGCTTCCAAAGCTTTTGTTTCATCCTTTCACCCAGAGTCTTAGCTTTTGTATTAGATAAGCCTTCTTGGTCACCTTCTGCATCACCTAGGGAAGCTTCCAACCTGTTGGTTTCATCCTATTAGCTAGTATCTTAGCTTTTGTATTACAGAAGCTTTGTTGGTCACCTTCTGCATCACCTGGGGAAGCTTCCAACACTTTGGTTTCATCATTTTACCTAGTATCTTAGCTTCTGTAGTCGAGATGCTTTGTTGGTCACCTTCTACGTCACCTGGGGAAGCTTCCAACCCTTTTGTTTTATCCTCTGACCTAGTATCTTAGCTTCTATATTAGAGAAACCTTCTTGGTTACCTTCTGCATCACCTGGGGAAGCTTCCAAACCCTTGGTTTCATCCTTTTATCTAGTTTCATAGCTTTTATATTGAATAAGCTTCCATGGTCACCTTCTGCATCGCCTGGGGAAGCATCCAAAGCTTTTGTTTCATCCTTTCACCCAGAGTCTTAGCTTTTGTATTAGATAAGCCTTCTTGGTCACCTTCTGCATCACCTAGGGAAGCTTCCAACCTGTTGGTTTCATCCTTTTAGCTAGTATCTTAGCTTTTGTATTAGAGAAGCTTTGTTGGTCACCTTCTGCATCACCTGGGGAAGCTTCCAACCCTTTGGTTTCAACATTTTACCTAGTATCTTAGCTTCTGTAGTCGAGATGCTTTGTTGGTCACCTTCTGCGTCACCTGGGGAAGCTTCCAACCCTTTTGTTTTATCCTCTGACCTAGTATCTTAGCTTCTATATTAGAGAAGCCTTCTTGGTTACCTTTTGCATCACCTGGGGAAGCTTCCAACCCGTTGGTTTCATCCTTTTATCTAGTATCATAGCTTTTATATTGGATAAGCTTCCTTGGTCACCTTCTGCATCGCCTGGGGAAGCTTCCAAAGCTTTTGTTTCATCCTTTCACCCAGAGTCTTAGCTTTTGTATTAGATAAGCCTTCTTGGTCACCTTCTGCATCACCTAGGGAAGCTTCCAACCTGTTGGTTTCATCCTATTAGCTAGTATCTTAGCTTTTGTATTACAGAAGCTTTGTTGGTCACCTTCTGCATCACCTGGGGAAGCTTCCAACACTTTGGTTTCATCATTTTACCTAGTATCTTAGCTTCTGTAGTCGAGATGCTTTGTTGGTCACCTTCTACGTCACCTGGGGAAGCTTCCAACCCTTTTGTTTTATCCTCTGACCTAGTATCTTAGCTTCTATATTAGAGAAACCTTCTTGGTTACCTTCTGCATCACCTGGGGAAGCTTCCAAACCCTTGGTTTCATCCTTTTATCTAGTTTCATAGCTTTTATATTGAATAAGCTTCCATGGTCACCTTCTGCATCGCCTGGGGAAGCATCCAAAGCTTTTGTTTCATCCTTTCACCCAGAGTCTTAGCTTTTGTATTAGATAAGCCTTCTTGGTCACCTTCTGCATCACCTAGGGAAGCTTCCAACCTGTTGGTTTCATCCTTTTAGCTAGTATCTTAGCTTTTGTATTAGAGAAGCTTTGTTGGTCACCTTCTGCATCACCTGGGGAAGCTTCCAACCCTTTGGTTTCAACATTTTACCTAGTATCTTAGCTTCTGTAGTCGAGATGCTTTGTTGGTCACCTTCTGCGTCACCTGGGGAAGCTTCCAACCCTTTTGTTTTATCCTCTGACCTAGTATCTTAGCTTCTATATTAGAGAATCCTTCTTGGTCACCTTCTGCATCACCTGGGTCAGTCTCCAACCCTTTTGTATAATCCTTTTACCTAGTATCTTAGCTTTTATAATAGATAAGCCTTCTTGGTCACCTTTTGTATCACCTGGGGAAGCTTCCAACCCTTTTGTTTCATCCTTTTACCTAGTATCTTAGCTTCTATATTAGAGAATCCTTCTTGGTCACCTTCTGCATCACCTGTGGTAGCTTCCAACCCTTTTATTTCATCCTTTCACCCAGCATCCTAGCTTCTATATTATCTAAGCCTTCTTGGACACCTTCCACATCACCTGAATCAGTCTCCAACCCTTCTATTCCATCCTTCCACCCAGCATCCTTTGTCTACAAACCTCTAACTCAGCAACAGTACCCCTCAAAGATCCACTTAGCCTCTCATTCAGGCCATAATGAAGCAAACCATGGTTCTAGAGCCACTATCCCTAACACATAGTGTCCTACATCCTAATTTTACATTCTTTCCATGCCCAAAGATCTCCATTTAGCTAACAAACCAGTCAACTCATTTGCTCCTCACAGAGTACCAGCTGATTCCTGTTGATGATTCCAGGTCCTCCAGGGCATGTATTACACGTACTTCGTCTCGGTGATCACGACGATCGAGAAGCTCTTTCAGATCCAGTCGAAGACCACCGGTATCATAATGTCTGCGACGGAGATCGGTCAGATCGGTTCCTCTCTCCTGCTCACGTACTACGGGGGCCAAGGTCACCGGCCTAAGTGGATCGCCTGGGGCATGATCCTGTTCGCGGTGAGCTCGTTCACCTGCTCCATGCCCCATTTCATCTTTGGCGAGCAGCTGATCCACCAGAACGAGAGGTTCTTCAGCGGGGTTGAGCCCAGGGGTGAGGGTGGCAACTCCAACAACACCGACCCCGTTCCTGCGAACCTCTGCAAGCTGCACACAAGACCAGAGAACATCACGCTGGACGGGTGAGCCCCTAATCACCCCAAACAACCCCTTACATCTGCCTTTTAACGTCCAGCAACTGGACTCTGAGGATTCATGTTGTTCTAGAGGGTTCTTTCAACCCCCAAACATGGTATCTTCATATTCTGGCACGTCAAGTCTCTAGTTTTTTGTGGAGGGTTCTTTCAACCCCTAAACATGATAGTATTTTTGTATTTTGACACATTAAGACTCGAGTTTTTTCCTGGAGGGTTCTTTCAACCCCTAAACATGATAGTATCTTCATATTTTGACACCTCAAGTCTCAGGTTTTTTGTGTATTTTCCTGGAGGGTTCTTTCAACCCCTAAAGATAATAGTATCTTCATATTTTGACACCTCAAGTCTCTAGTTTTTTGTGGAGGGTTCTTTCAACCCCTAAACATGATAGTATCTTCATATTTTGACACCTCAAGTCTCTAGTTTTTTGTGGAGGGTTCTTTCAACCCCTAAACATGATAGTATCTTCATATTTTGACACCTCAAGTCTCTAGTTTTTTGTGGAGGGTTCTTTCAACCCCTAAACATGATAGTATTTTTGTATTTTGACACGTTAAGACTCGAGTTTTTTCCTGGAGGGTTCTTTCAACCCCTAAACATGATAGTATCTTCATATTTTGACACCTCAAGTCTCTAGTTTTTTGTGGAGGGTTCTTTCAACCCCTAAACATGATAGTATCTTCATATTTTGACATATCAAGTCTCTAGTTTTTTGTGGAGGGTTCTTTCAACCCCTAAACATGATAGTATTTTTGTATTTTGACACGTTAAGACTCGAGTTTTTTCCTGGAGGGTTCTTTCAACCCCTAAACATGATAGTATCTTCATATTTTGACACATCAAGTCTCAGGTTTTTTGTGTATTTTCCTGGAGGGTTCTTTCAACCCCTAAACATGATAGTATTTTTGTATTTTGACACGTTAAGACTCGAGTTTTTTCCTGGAGGGTTTTTTCAACCCCTAAACATGATAGTATCTTCATATTTTGACACCTCAAGTCTCTAGTTTTTTGTGGAGGGTTCTTTCAACCCCTAAACATGATAGTATTTTTGTATTTTGACACGTTAAGACTCGAGTTTTTTCCTGGAGGGTTCTTTCAACCCCTAAACATGATAGTATCTTCATATTTTGACACCTCAAGTCTCTAGTTTTTTGTGGAGGGTTCTTTCAACCCCTAAACATGATAGTATCTTTATATTTTGACATATCAAGTCTCTAGTTTTTTGTGTAGGGTTCTTTCAACCCCTAAACATGATAGTATTTTTGTATTTTGACACCTCAAGTCTCTAGTTTTTTGTGGAGTGTGCTTTCAACCCCTAAACATGATAGTATTTTTGTATTTTGACACGTTAAGACTCGAGTTTTTTCCTGGAGGGTTCTTTCAACCCCTAAACATGATAGTATTTTTGTATTTTGACACGTTAAGACTCGAGTTTTTTCCTGGAGGGTTCTTTCAACCCCTAAACATGATAGTATCTTCATATTTTGACACCTCAAGTCTCTAGTTTTTTGTGGAGGGTTCTTTCAACCCCTAAACATGATAGTATCTTCATATTTTGACATATCAAGTCTCTAGTTTTTTGTGGAGGGTTCTTTCAACCCCTAAACATGATAGTATTTTTGTATTTTGACACGTTAAGACTCGAGTTTTTTCCTGGAGGGTTCTTTCAACCCCTAAACATGATAGTATCTTCATATTTTGACACATCAAGTCTCAGGTTTTTTGTGTATTTTCCTGGAGGGTTCTTTCAACCCCTAAACATGATAGTATTTTTGTATTTTGACACGTTAAGACTCGAGTTTTTTCCTGGAGGGTTTTTTCAACCCCTAAACATGATAGTATCTTCATATTTTGACACCTCAAGTCTCTAGTTTTTTGTGGAGGGTTCTTTCAACCCCTAAACATGATAGTATTTTTGTATTTTGACACGTTAAGACTCGAGTTTTTTCCTGGAGGGTTCTTTCAACCCCTAAACATGATAGTATCTTCATATTTTGACACCTCAAGTCTCTAGTTTTTTGTGGAGGGTTCTTTCAACCCCTAAACATGATAGTATCTTTATATTTTGACATATCAAGTCTCTAGTTTTTTGTGTAGGGTTCTTTCAACCCCTAAACATGATAGTATTTTTGTATTTTGACACCTCAAGTCTCTAGTTTTTTGTGGAGTGTGCTTTCAACCCCTAAACATGATAGTATTTTTGTATTTTGACACGTTAAGACTCGAGTTTTTTCCTGGAGGGTTCTTTCAACCCCTAAACATGATAGTATTTTTGTATTTTGACACGTTAAGACTCGAGTTTTTTCCTGGAGGGTTCTTTCAACCCCTAAACATGATAGTATCTTCATATTTTGACACCTCAAGTCTCTAGTTTTTTGTGTATCTTCCTGGAGGGTTCTTTCAACCCCTAAACATGATAGTATTTTTATATTTTGACACATCAAGTCTCTAGTTTTTCCTGAAGGGTTCTTTCAACCCCTAAACATGATAGTATCTTCATATTTTGACACCTCAAGTCTCTAGTTTTTTGTGTATCTTCCTGGAGGGTTCTTTCAACCCCTAAACATGATAGTATTTTTGTATTTTGACACGTTAAGACTCGAGTTTTTTCCTGGAGGGTTCTTTCAACCCCTAAACATGATACTATCTTCATATTTTGACACCTCAAGTCTCTAATTTTTCCTGGAGGGTTCTTTCAACCCCTAAACATGATAGTATCTTCATATTTTGACACCTCAAGTCTCCAGTTTTTTGTGTATCTTCCTGAAGGGTTCTTCCAACCCCTAAACATAATAAACAAAGTGTGTTAATGATAATTATCTATTATTATTCCACTTGACATGATTGACACGATTTTTATTATATAAAATTTGTATCAATATATAATATTTATCTTCCAAACTTTCATCAATGTTCTCAAAATTCACTGGTGGCCACTGGTGGATCGTTCGATGACCTTTTTATTTATAAATAAAAGGTGGACGCAGCTGCAGGCGTACCTTGAAACTTATTACAGTCTTTCTGTAGGTGATCGTCGAATTGATCGAGTTGTTGCACCGTAACTTGGTTTTGTTTTCGATTGGAAGGTCGCTGTCGTCGCCGCTGCCAACGCAAGTCGACACGATAAATTACTGCGAGGAGGAATTCGAGACGAAGCAGCTGATACAGACGAAAATCACCACGGTGGTCCTGGCGATATTTTTCGTGTCTTTGTTGGGGGTTGGTATGGGCCAGACGGCGGTCTACACGCTTGGGATTCCTTATATCGATGACAACGTGGCTAGCAGAGAGAGCCCTCTGTATTTTGGTAAGAAATTATTGTTATTGTTGTTATTATTATTGTTGTTGTTGTTGTTGTTAAAATTATTATTAGACTCTGTATTTTGGGAATAAATTATTGCTGTTGTTGTTGTTGTTGTTGTTGTCACTGTTGTTGTCGTTGTTGTTGTCATTGTTGTTGTTGTTGTCGTTGTTGTTGTCGTTGTTGTTGTTGCTATTATTATTATTAAAATTATTATTAGACTCTGTATTTTGGTAAGGAATTGTTGTTGTTGTTGTTGTTATTATTATTGTTGCTTTTATCATTATTAAAATTATTATTAGACACTCTATTTTGGTATGAAATTATTGTTGGTAGTCTGGTTATTGTTGTTGCTGCATTATTATTACTAAAATTATTATTAGACTCTGTATTTTGGTAAGGAATTGTTGTTGTTGTTGTTGTTACTATTGTTGCGATTATTATTATTAAAATTATTATTAGACTCTCTATTTTGGTATGAAATTATTGTTGGTTGGTTGGTTTTTGTTGTCGTTGTTGTCGTCGTTGTTGTTGTTGCATTATTATTACCAAAATTATTATTAGACTCTGTATTTTGGTAAGGAATTGTTGTTGTTGTTACTATTGTTGCGATTATTATTATTAAAATTATTATTAGACTCTCTATTTTGAAATGAAATTATTGTTGGTTGGTTGGTTGTTGTTGTCGTTGTTGTCGTCGTTGTTGTTGTTGCATTATTATTACTAAAATTATTATTAGACTCTGTATTTTGGTAAGGAATTGTTGTTGTTGTTGTTATTGTAGCTATTATTATTATTAAAATTATTATTAGACACTCTATTTTAGTATGAAATTATTTTTGGTTGGTTGGTTGTTGTTGTTCTTGTTGTTGCATTATTATTACTAAAATTATTATTAGACTCTGTATTTTGGTAAGGAATTGTTGTTGTTGTTGTTGTTGTTATTATTGTTGCTATTATTATTATTAAAATTATTATTAGACACTCTATTTTGGTATGAAATTATTGTTGGTTGTTTGGTTATTGTTGTTGTTGCATTATTATTATTAAAATTATTATTAGACTCCCTATTTTGGTATGAAATTATTTTTGGTTGGTTGGTTGTTGTTCTTGTTGTTGTTACTAATATTATTATTAAAATTATTAGTAGACTCTGTATTTTGGTAAGAAATTCTTGTTGTTATTGTTATCATTGTTGTTGTCGTTGTTGTTGTTGTATTATTATTACTACAATTATTATTAGACTCTGTATTTTGGGAAGAAATTCTTGTTATTGTTGTTGTTGTTGTTATTACTATTATTGGTATTATTAAAATTATTATTAGACTCTCTATTTTGGTAAGAAATTATTATTATTGTTGTTGTTGTTGTCGTTGCTGTTGTTACTAGTATTAAAATTATTATTAGACTCTGTATTTTGGTATGCAATTATTGTTGTTGCTGTTGTTATTACTATTATTATTCAAATTATAATTATATTCCCATTGGAAAGAAACAATAACGAGTTAAAACTAAAATTTCCCAAGTATAAACTAAAAAAAATTGACTACTATTTTATTCTACATTTCAAACAATTCGTTTCAATTAATATAGTATAATACTAAAGTGAAATAAAGTGAAATTTACAGAATAGTAAAAATGTACCTATAAATAATTAAATTTTACAGATTAACTATTTAGAAATTTGTATTGAAAAATGATATATTCATTTGTAAAGTTAAATTTACTTGTCTCTGAAAACAATAGAGATAAAAATATGTATTTTATATGTTTATATATTTTCTTAATAATTTTGTTAAAATTTTAAGAATCGATTGTTAAAATGTTATTAACAATTAAATTAAAAAATTTCAAATCGTTCTGGAAAAATTATTTTCAATTGCAGGGGTCAATTACAAGTATTTTTGATTATTAGACGTACCCTTGAAATCGCAACCATTTTCGAGAAAAAAATTCCTGAATGAAAATATAATTCCAGGCTAGAAATGTTCCCCGAAAATTTCATTCGAATCTTCAAAAAATCATAACTTTTGAACGGATTGGACGATTTTAATGTTTGAAAAGCCAAACGACGCGTATTTTAGCGGAGAATCTATAGAAATTGTAAAAATATCCGAAAAGTTGATTCTTCACCCCGTAAAATAAGAAAAACCCCATAAAAGTCTTACAATTTTCAAACAGCCATAATTTCTATAATAGTGAATATATTTCAATGAAACTTTTTTCTAAAGTAGAGCTCATGGGTACCTACAAAAAAGTATTAGACAAGTTTCCTGTAGGACGTCAAATGAATTTACTAAAAATCAAAAACGAATATTTAAGAAAAATCGACAGGGGATAGGTACCTAAATTATTTTGCAAAAATAAAAATTTCAAATCGTCTTAGAAAAATTATTTCTATCTAGAGGGGTTAATTGCAATCATTTTTGGTCATTACACATACCCCCGAAATCCTCCCCAATTTCGAGAAAAAAATTCGAAAAGGTGCCTAAATTTTTCGGTGAAAATAGAATTTTTCAAATCGTTCTAAAAAAATTATAGTTAGCTAGGGAGGTCAAATACAATAATTTTTAGTCATTACACATACCCCCAAAATCCTACACACTTTCGAGAAAAAAATTCCAAAAGATATGAAATTTGTCGACGAAAAAAAAAAAATTTCAAATCGTTTTAAAAAAATTATTTTTAGCTAGAGGGGTCAATTAGAATCACTTTTGGTCATTATATATACCCTCAAAATTCTACTCAATTTCGAGAAAAAAATTCGAAAAGATATGAAATTTGTCGACGAAAAAAAAAAAATTTCAAATCGTTCTAAAAAAAATATTCTCATTTGCAGGGGTTAATTGCAATAATTTTGGGTCATTTGACATACCCCCAAAATCCTATCCAATTTCAAGAAAAAAATTCCAAAAGATATGAAATTTGTCAACGAAAAAAAAAAAATTTCAAATCGTTCTAAAAAAAATATCGTTACCTGTGGGGGTCAATTGCAATAATTTTGGGTCATTACACATACCCCCGAAATCCTACCCAATTTCGAGAAAAAAATTCCAAAAGATATGAAATTTGTCGACGAAAAAAAAAAAATTTCAAATCGTTCTAAAAAAAATATTCTCATTTACAGGGGTTAATTGCAATAATTTTGGGTCATTTGACATACCCCCGAAATCCTACTCAATTTCGAGAAAAAAATTCCAAAATATATGAAATTTGTCGACGAAAAAAAAAAAATTTCAAATCATTCTAAAAAAAATATTCTCATTTGCAGGGGTTAATTGCAATAATTTTGGGTCATTACACATACCCTCAAAATCCTACCCAATTTCGAGAAAAAAATTCCAAAAGATATGAAATTTGTCGAAAAAAAAAAAATTTCAAATCGTTCTAAAAAAAATATTCTCATTTGCAGGGGTTAATTGCAATAATTTTGGGTCATTAGACATACCCCCAAAATCCCACGCATTTTCGAGAAAAAAATTCCAAAAGATATGAAATTTGTCAAAAAAAAAAAAATTTCAAATCGTTCTAAAAAAATTATTATTATCTAGAGGGGTCAATTACAATAATTTTCTCTCAATAGACCTACCCCCTTAATCCCACCCCTTCTCCAGAAAAAAATTCAGTAAACCCAGAACTTTAATAATTAATAACTTTTTAACAAAGCCTCCATCAACAAATTACTATTCTTAATTTTCGTCTTATTTTGGCCCCTAGAATCTTCCATTAAAATTTCCCCCGTGTTAATCCTACTATTACATTAATAACAACACTGAAAGTTAAAAATTTCTCAAAAATAATTAACACAATTAGCTGAAATCAATCAAATTTGAAAGAATTTTCGTTGTTACTTTGTTGCAGCAATCACCATCGGTGTGAGGATCCTGGGCCCAGCGCTAGGCTTCATTCTGGGTTCATTTTGCACGATGATTTATGCAGATTTGTCGACGAATCCGCAAATCACTCCAACGGATCCGAGATGGGTCGGTGCATGGTGGCTTGGTAAATTGAAATCCCATTGAATATATCCACTTACACAACCCCATAACTAAAGAAAAGCCTCCAAGCATAATTACTATTCATTCTCGACCATATTCAGTCGGCTCCTTCCTCTTAATTTCGATATTTTCGCCTCTGTTAATTGAAACAGTCTTAAATCTTTATTGAATTTTTCAATTATAGAATTTTCTTACCAAACGTGTGAGGATTTATTTTATAATCGTCCAAGAAGTACATTAAATGCATATTTATATATTAATGTACTAAAAATATTTATTAATCTGTGGATATTGAATTAATTGTTATTGAATTGTGGATTATATATTTATTCGATGAATTCGTAGATAATTGTGTATAATTTGACTCTTAGTATGTATTAAAAGATTGCAAAATTAATTGATAATTATATGTAATATATAATATATAAAATTCTTGTTGATTAATGTTTTCCAAAATTGATTGAAAAAAATGTAGAAATTTGTTTTGAGCCTTCGAAATTAAAATTGAATTTTAATGAGTGATTTGTGTTCGTTGAATTAATAAATTTAGAATATATTTTCATCTATTTGTATATGTTCTGAGAAATGTACGAGGACAGAGCTGATACCTTATCGATTACTAATTTTGTTGAATTAAAATTTTAGAATTTTAGTATATTTACATTTTTTAAAATTGTATTCAGTTCAATGAATTCTTTGGTTCGTTATGTATTATTGATAGTGTTTTAAAAATATCGTGATTGGAGTTTCTAGAGCATCTAATATATTATGGATAGAAATAGATAAAGTTTCTTTGATATTGGAAAATTCTTTTTGTAGTGATTTTTTAATTTTTTTTTGGTAAACTTGTTCGAATTTTTTAGTGGAATAGTGAATGTTAGTATAGTGTTTAGAGGTTCTTATTCTCACTAATAATTATGGATGATTTATTAAACCTACTAAGTTTAATAAACCTTCTTGATTGAGGCTTCGTTAAAAAGTTATTAAAAAATTAAATTAGAAAATTTCAAATTATTCTGAAAAAATTATTTTCGGTTGCAGGGGTCCATTGCAATCATTTTTGGTCATTAGACATAACTCCGAAATCCTACGCATTTTCGAGAAAAAAATTCCTAAATGAAAATCTAATTTGAGATCAAAGATGGTTCCTTGGAAATTTCAATCGAATCTTTAAAATATCATAACTTTTGAATGGATTGGACGATTTTAATGTTTGAAAAGCCAAACGACGCGTATTTTAGTGGAGAATATATAGAAATTGTAAAAATATCCGAAAAGTTGATTCTTAACCCCGTAAAATAAGAAAAACCCCCAAAATAATGGTCGAATTTTCAAACAGCCATAATCTCTATAATAGTGAATATATTTCAATGAAACTTTTTTCTGAAGTAGAGCCCATGGGGACCTACAAAAAAGTATTACACAACTTTTCTGTAGGATGTCAAACAAAATTATTAAAAATCAAAAACGAATTTTTAAGAAGAACCTAAAGGGGATGGACTGTCTAAATTTCTCGATTAAAAAAAAATGTAAAATCATTCTAAAAAAAATATGATTGGCTACAGGGGTCAATTACAATCATTTATGGTCATTAGACATACCCACGAAATCCTACTCATTCCCTAGAAAAAAATTCGAGAAGGTGGGATATTTTTCGACAAAATTAAAAAATTTCAAATCGATTTAAAAAAAATATTGTCATTTGCAGGGGTCCATTGCAATCATTTTTGGTCATTACACATACCCCCGAAATCCTACGCATTTTCGAGAAAAAAATTCCTAAATGAAAATCTAATTTGAGATCAAAGATGGTTCCTTGGAAATTTCAATCGAATCTTTAAAATATCATAACTTCTGAACGGATTGGACGATTTTAATGTTTGAAAAGCCAAACGACGCGTATTTTAGTGGAGAATATATAGAAATTGTAAAAATATCAGAGAAGTTGTTCTTTGACCCCATAATTTTAGAAAAACCCCCAAAATAATGGTCCAATTTTCAAACAGCCATAATTTCTATAATAGTGAATACATTGAATTGAAATTTTTGGAGGAAGTAGAGTTCATAGGTACCTACAAGAAAGTATTAAACAACTTTTCTGTAGGATGTCAAACAAAATTATTAAAAATCAAAAACGAATTTTTAAGAAGAACTTAAAGGGGATGGACTGTCTAAATTTCTCGACGAAAAAAAAAATTTTAAATTATTCTAAAAAAAATATGATTGCCTACAGGGCTCAATTTCAATCATTTTTGGTGAGGAGTCATATCCCCGAAATCCTACTCATTCCATAGAAAAAAATTCTAGAAAGTATGATATTTTTCCACAAAATTAAAAAATTACAAATCGATTTAAAAAAAATATTGTCATTTGCAGGGGTATATTACAATCACTTTTGGTCATTACACATACCCCCGAAATCCTAAGCATTTTCGAGAAAAAAATTCCTAAATGAAAATCTAATTTGAGACCAAAGATGGTTCCTTGGAAATTTCAATCGAATCTTTAAAATGTCATAACTTCTGAATGGATTGGACGATTTTAATGTTTAAAAAAGCAATCTACGCGTATTTTAATAAAGAATATGTAGAAATTCTAAAAATATCCGAAAAGTTGATTCTTGACCCCGCAAAATGGGAAAAACCCCCAAAATAATGGTCCAATTTTCAAACAGCCATAATTTCTATAATAGTGAATATATTTCAATGAAACTTTTTTCTGAAGTAAAGCTCATGCATATCTATAAAAAAGTATTAGACAACTTTTCTGTAGGATGTCAAACAAAGTTACTAAAAATGAAAAACTAATTTTTAAGAAGAATTTAAAGGGGATGGACTGTCTAAATTTCTCGACGAAAAAAAAAATGTAAAATCATTCTAAAAAAAATATGATTGGCTACAGGGGTCAATTTCAATAATTTATGGTCATTAGACATACCCCGAAAATCGTAACCACTTTCTAGAAAAAAATTCGAGAAAGTGTGATATTTTTCCACAAAATTAAAAAATTTCAAATCGATTTAAAAAAAAATATTGTCATTTGCAGGGGTCTATTACAATCATTTTTGGTCATTAGACATACCCCCAAAATCCTACTCATTTCTTAGAAAAAAATTCAGAACCGACAAAACTTTAAACATTTAATAACTTTTTAACGAAGCCTCAATCAACAAATTAATATTCTCAACTTTCTTCCTATTTTGGCCCCCAGAATCTCCCATTAAATCCCCCAGGGATGCCCACTACCCTATACAAAGATTTTCCCATTTCCAAAAAATAACATTTCAAAAAAATATTCCAATTTATTCTCCATTTCCAACTCTTTTCACTAATAAACAAAAATCCTATTCTGTAAAATTCACTCCCATATTAACGGTTAAAAGAAAATGAAAATAGAATATAAATTCTTTTTAAATAAAATAATTGGAGCATCGATTTATAGAGACGTTCCTCTTAATTCGTTGAATCGACGTCGTTGGACGCCATATTAACGCTCACCGAGCGTTTTCAAACGGCCATAACTTCTAGAATAGTGAATATATTGAATTGAAATTTTTGGAGGAAGTAGAGTTCATCGATACCTACAAGAAAGTATTAAACAACTTTTCTGTAGGATGACAAACAAAATTACTAAAAATCAAAAACGAATTTTTAAGAAGAACTTAAAGGGGATGGACTGTCTAAATTTCTCGATTAAAAAAAAAATGTAAAATCATTCTAAAAAAAATATGATTGGCTACAGGGGTCAATTTCAATCATTTTTGGTGAGGAGTCGTATCCCCGAAATCCTACTCATTCCCTAGAAAAAAATTCTAGAAAGTATGATATTTTTCCACAAAATTAAAAAATTTCGAATCGTTCTAAAAAAATTACTGTCATTTGCAGGGGTCTATTACAATCATTTTTGGTCATTACACATACCCCCGAAATCCTACGCATTCTCGAGAAAAAAATTCAAAACAGTCGAAACTTTAAACATTTAATAACTTTTTAACGAAGCCTCAATCAACAAATTAATATTCTCAACTTTCTTCCTATTTTGGCCCCCAGAATCTCCCATTAAATCCCCCAGGGGTGCCCACTACCCTATACAAAGATTTTCCCATTTTCAAAAAATATTCCAATTTACCACAATTTATTCTCCATTTCCAACTCTTTTCACTAATAAACTAAAATCGCATTCTGAAAAACTCACTCCCATATTAACGGTTAAAAGAAAATGAAAACAGAATATAAATCCTTTTTAAATAAAATAATTGTAGCATCGATTTATAGAGACGTTCCTCTTAATTCGTTGGATCGACGTCGTTGGACGCCATATTAACGCTCACCGAGCAACTCACCAGAGAAACAGAGAAAAAGGAAGGTGGAATTCGGTGTTTCAGGTTTGGTGCTAATATCCGCCATGCTGGTGCTGGTCAGCTTGGGAATGTTCGCGTTCCCGACGAGGCTGCCTGCGAGCAGAACGCCGCCGAAACGGCCGGACGCCAGAAAGCCTAGTCTCAGAGGTAAGCGCTGATTTATCGCGGCGACGCGAATTGTTCGTCAGGGAGGCTGGTGTTTAAGCTGGGGCCATCGGATCAGAGGCGGTTTAATTTGATTTTATGGCTTCCCGCGAGCCCGTGAAATTGCCCGGGGAAGATTCGACGAGAAAGATAAAAGTATCATCGATCGTTCCAGAGCCCTCTAAACAAGACTGAGGGGGTCCAACGCGCCCTCGAACCAAATTTTACACACCATGGATCGACAGAGCATTACGAAGAAATATTCTCTGCCAAATTTCAACCCTCCAGCTTGTTCGGGAGGGTAGTTATAGGGGAAAATCGGATTGGCGAGTTTTGTGCCGATTTTCAGTATTTCATCGAGCTGGAAAATTGTGAAAAAAATGTGGGGCATTGTGGATATCGAGATACGTGTTTGAGAATTTTTTTGGATTTTTTGAATCGAAATCTTGGGGGTGAAAAATTAAAATCGCAAAAAAACACAGAAAAATACCGATTTCTTATCGAAGCTTTCAAGACACTAGATTTGTATAATTACTGTAAATACGTATTGTCATTGGTTATGTTCCTGAATTTTTTCAGATTTTTCGATTCGAAATCCTGGGGGTGAAAAATTAAAATTGCAAAAAAAAACCGAAAAATACCGATTTCCTGTCGAAGCTTTAAAGACACTAGATTTGTATAATTACTGTAAATGTGTATTGTTATTGAGTATGTTCTTGAATTTTTTCAGATTTTTCGATTCGAAATCCTGGGGGTGAAAAATTAAAATCGCAAAAAAACACAGAATAATACCGATTTCTTATCGAAGCTTTCGAGACACTAAATTTATATAATTATTGTAAATGTGTATTGTTATGGGGTATGTTCCTGAATTTTTTCAGATTTTTCCATTCGAAATCCTGGGGGTGAAAAATTGAAAACTCTAAAAAAAGCAGAAAAATACCGATTTCTTATCGAAGCTTTCGAGACACTAAATTTATATAATTATTGTAAATGCGTATTATCATTGCTTATGTCCCTGAATTTTTTCAGATTTTTCGATTCAAAATCCTGGGGGTGAAAAATTAAAATCGCGAAAAAAAGCAGAAAAATACCGATTTCATATGGAAGCTTTCGAGACACTGGATTTATATAATTACTGTAAATGCGTATTGTCATTGGTTATGTTCCTGAATTTTTTCAGATTTTTCGATTCGAAATCCTGGGGGTGAAAAATTGAAAACTCTAAAAAAAGCAGAAAAATACCGATTTCGTATGGAAGCATTCGAGACACTAGATTTGTATAATTACTGTAAATGTGTATTGTTATTGGGTATGTCCTTGAATTTTTTCAGATTTTTCGATTCGAAACCCTGGGGGTGAAAAATTAAAAACGCGAAAAAAAGCAGAAAAATACCGATTTCGTGTGGAAGCTTTCGAGACACTAGATTTATATAATTATTGTAAATGTGTATTGTTATTGGGTATGACCTTGAATTTTTTCAGATTTTTCGATTCGAAATCCTGGGGGTGAAAAATTAAAATCGCAAAAAAAAGCAGAAAACTACCGATTTCGTATGGAAGCTTTCGAGACACTAGATTTGTATAATTACTGTAAATGTGTATTGTTATTGGGTATGTCCCTGAATTTTTTCAGATTTTTCGATTCGAAATTCTGGGGGTGAAAAATTAAAATCGCAAAAAAACACAGAAAAATACCGATTTCTTATCGAAGCTTTCAAGACACTAGATTTGTATAATTACTGTAAATACGTATTGTCATTGGTTATGTTCCTGAATTTTTTCAGATTTTTCGATTCGAAATCCTGGGGGTGAAAAATTAAAATCGCGAGAAAAAGCAGAAATATACCGATTTCCTATGGAAGCTTTCGAGACACTAGATTTATATAATTACTGTAAATGTGTATTGCCATTGGTTATGTCCCTGAAGTTTTTCAGATTTTTCGATTCGAAATCCTGGGGGTGAAAAATTAAAATCGCAAAAAAAAGCAGAAAAATACCGATTTCATATGCAAGCTTTCGAGACACTAGATTTATATAATTACTGTAAATGTGTATTGTTATTGGGTATGTCCCTGAATTTTTTCAGATTTTTCGATTCGAAATCCTGGGGGTGAAAAATTAAAAACGTTAAAAAACGCTGAAAAATACCGATTTCGTATGGAAGCTTTCGAGACACTAGATTTGTATAATTATTGTAAATGTGTATTGTTATTGGGTATGTCTCTGAATTTTTTCAGATTTTTCGGTTCCAAATCCGGGGGGTGAAAAAGTAAAATCGCGAAAAAAAGCGGAAAAATACCGATTTCGTGTCGAAGCTTTCGAGACACTAAATTTATATAATTATTATAAATGTGTATTATCATTGCTTATGTCTCTGAATTTTTTCAGATTTTTCGATTCGAAATCCTGGGGGTGAAAAATTAAAATCGCAAAAAAAAGCAGAAAAATTCCGATTTCGTATCGAAGCTTTCGAGACACTAAATTTGTATAATTACTGTAAATGCGTATTGTTATTGGGTATGTCCCTGAATTTTTTCAGATTTTTCGGTTCGAAATCCTGGGGGTGAAAAATTAAAAACGCAGAAAAATACGGATTTCGTGAAAATGGTTCAATTTTCAAACAGCCATAACTCCTACAATTTTAAATATATTTAAATGAAACTTTTTTCTGAAGTAGAGCCCATACGTACCTACAAAAAAGTATTAAACAATTTTTCTGTAGAACGTCAAACAAAATTACTAAAAATCAAAAACGAATTGTAAAGAAAAATCGACAGAGGGTAATCCCCTTTTTCATCGAAAAAAAAAAATGTCAAATCGTTCCGAAAAAAATATGGTTAGGTGTGGGGGTCAATTGCAATCATTTTTGGTGAATAGACATACCCCCAAATTCCTAACCATTTTCGAGAAAAAAATTCAAAACAGTCAGAACTTTAAACGCTAATAACTTTTTAACGAAGCCTCCATCAACAAATTAATATTCTTTCTTTTCGACTTATTTTGGGCTCTAGAATCCCCCATTAAAATTCCCCCCTATAAACTACCCTCCTGACCAAGATAGAGGGTTGAAATTTATCACAAAATATTTGTTTATAGCTCACAATGGTCCAAAATCGACATTTTACTTAAAAAATTATATATTTTTGCTCTGGCATTGAATGTGATAATAATTGTCCCCTTTCCTTACTATTTTTATCTATTCCAAGTAAAAAAGAATTCCATTTTAATAATCACTCGATTATCTATTCCAATGATACAGAATTCTATTTAAATAATTTTTCAATTACCATTTATCAATTGTAGATAATTAAATCAGAATGTATTCGAGCGAGAAATTGTTGCAAAAATTAGGAAATGGGAGCGTGAGTTGATTTGTTGTTAATTTCGATGTCCACGTTGGGGGACTAAGAGTGTTGTGGATGGGGACGAAAGGACGGGCCAATGGGATGATCTCTGAAGCGTGAACCGTGCAGTCAAGGTCAATGGCGGATTTCGGCTGGCAGTCGGCGTGTCTGCGCGCTCGATCGTGCGAGCACGCGGCCCAACGCGCTTTCTGAAACACGAGCGAGCCGTTTTCTGGGAACCCCTCGAGACACGGCGACCCTTCGCGGTGTTTATCGTTGCCTCGCTTCGACCTTGACAGCTCCCATCGAACGAGCAACCGTTGACGAATGGAAAACCCCACCAAAACAGAGACTTCACAAACGAAAAATAAACAAACGTTGGTTCGAGGACCTCACACGATTCTTTCGATTTTGTGGGCGAGATTTATTATTTTTGGGGATGTTTTTAATCTTGGATGAGGGACCCAACACAGGGGGAATTAAGCAACTTAAAAATTGGTATTGTTATATAGCAAACTACTAAATGGAGACTTCACAAACGAAAAATAAACAAACGTTGGTTCGAGGACCCCACGCGATTCTTTCGATTTTGTTTTGGATTTTGTGGGCGTGATTTATTATTTTTGGGGATGTTTTTAATCTTGGATGAGGCACCAAACACAGGGGAAATTAAGCAACTTAAAAATTGGTATTGTTATATAGCAAACTACTAAATGGAGACTTCACAAACGAAAAATAAACAAACGTTGGTTCGAGGACCCCACACGATTCTTTCGATTTTATCTTGGATTTTGTGGGCGTGATTTATTATTTTTGGGGATGTTTTTAATCTTGGATGGGGGACCCAACACAGGGGAAATTAAGCAACTTAAAAATTGGTATTGTTATATAGTAAACTACTAAATGGAGACTTCACAAACGAAAAATAAACAAACGTTGGTTCGGGGACCTCACACGATTCTTTCGATTTTGTTTTGGATTTTGTGGGCGTGATTTATTATTTTTGGGGATGTTTTTAATCTTGGATGAGGGACCCAACACAGGGGAAATTAAGCAACTTAAAAATTGGTATTGTTATATAGTAAACTACTAAATGGAGACTTCACAAACGAAAAATAAACAAACGTTGGTTCGAGGACCTCACACGATTCTTTCGATTTTGTTTTGGATTTTGTGGGCGTGATTTATTATTTTTGGGGATGTTTTTAATCTTGAATGGGCGACCAAACACAGGGGAAATTAAGCAACTTAAAAATTGGTATTGTTATATAGTAAACTACTAAATGGAGACTTCACAAACGAAAAATAAACGAACGTTGGTTCGAGGACCCCACACGATTCTTTCGATTTTGTTTTGGATTTTGTGGGCGTGATTTATTATTTTTGGGGATGTTTTTAATCTTGGATGGGGGACCAAACACAGGGGAAATTGAGCAATTTAAAAATTGGTATTGTTATATAGTAAACTACTAAATGAAGACTTCACAAACGAAAAATAAACAAACGTTGGTTCGAGGACCCCACACGATTCTTTCGATTTTGTTTTGGATTTTGTGGGCGTGATTTATTATTTTTGGGGATGTTTTTAATCTTGGATGAGGGACCCAACACAGGGGAAATTAAGCAACTTAAAAATTGGTATTGTTATATAGCAAACTACTAAATGGAGACTTCACAAACGAAAAATAAACGAACGTTGGTTCGAGGACCCCACACGATTCTTTCGATTTTGTTTTGGATTTTGTGGGCGTGATTTATCATTTTTGGGGATGTTTTTAATCTTGGATGGGGGACCCAACACAGGGGGAATTAAGCAACTTAAAAATTGGTATTGTTATATAGTAAACTACTAAATGGAGACTTCACAAACGAAAAATAAACAAACGTTGGTTCGAGGACCCCACACGATTCTTTCGATTTTGTTTTGGATTTTGTGGGCGTGATTTATTATTTTTGGGGATGTTTTTAATCTTGGATGAAGGACCAAACACAGGGGAAATTAAGCAACTTAAAAATTGGTATTGTTATATAGTAAACTACTAAATGGAGACTTCACAAACGAAAAATAAACGAACGTTGGTTCGAGGACCCCACACGATTCTTTCGATTTTGTTTTGGATTTTGTGGGCGTGATTTATTATTTTTGGGGATGTTTTTAATCTTGGATGGGGGACCCAACACAGGGGAAATTAAGCAACTTAAAAATTGGTATTGTTATTAAATTTGTGAGGTTTGGTATTCTGAAATTGACTAGAATTTGTAATTTGATGGGAAATATAATTTATTAAAATGGAATATTTAGTCTGTGAATTGACAATACTATGAAGAAGACTATGAAAGAATAAAACAATCAGAAAATTATTGGCACACATAGTATATTCTACGAAAAAGAATTTAATCATTTTGATATTCTTTTCTTTTATTTATTATTGTTTAGTATAAGGTAATAGTAAAGGTAGCTCATTGAAACTTTTTTCTAAAGTAGAGCCCATGGGGATCTACAAAAAAGTATTAAACAACTTTTCTGTAGAATGTCAAATGAAATTACTAAAAATAAAAAACTAATTTTTAAGAAAAATCGACAGAGGGTAGTCCCCTTTTTCAGGGGAAAAAAAATTTTGAATCGTTCTAAAAAAAATACTTTCGGTTGCAAGGGGCGATTATAATCATTTTTGGTCAATAGGTATACCCCCGAAATCCTAACCATTTTTGAGAAAAAAATTCCTAAATCTAATTTCTGCCCGAATTTTCATGGGAATCTTTAAAAGACCATAACTTCTGATTGGATTGGGCGATTTTAATGTTCGAAAAGCCAAACGACGCGTATTTTAGTGTAGAATCTGTAGAAATTTTAAAAATATTCAAAAAGTCGATGCTTGACACCGCAAAATTAGAAAAACCCAATAAAAATGGTCCAATTTTTGAACAGCCATAACTCCTACAATAGTGAATATATTTCAATGAAACTTTTTTCTGAAGTAGAGCCCATGGGGACCTACGAAAAAGTATTAGATAATTTTTCTGTAGAGTGTCAAATAATATTATCAAAAATGAAAAACTAATTTTTAAGAAGAACTTAAAGGGGATGGACTGTTTAAATTTCTCGACGAAAAAAAAAATGTAAAATCATTCTAAAAAAAATATGATTGACTTCAGGGATCAATTACAATCATTTTTGGTGAAGAGTCATATCCCCGAAATCCTACTCATTTCCTAGATAAAAATTCTAGAAAGTATTGAAATTTTTCGACGAAAAAAAAAATTTCAAATCATTCTAAAAAAAATATGATTGGCTACAGAGGTCAATTATAATCATTTTTGGTCATTAGACATACTCCGAAAATCGTAACCACTTTCTAGAAAAAAATTCGAGAAAATGTCAAATTTTTCCACAAAATTAAAAAATTTCGAATCGTTCTAAAAAAAATACTATCGGCTGTAGGGGTTGATTATGATCATTTTTGGTCAGTAGGCATACCTTCGAAATCCTAACCATTTTCGAGAAAAAAATTCCTAAATCTAATTCCTGCCCGAATTTTCATGCGAATCTTTGAAACACCATAACTTCTGAACGGATTGGACGATTTTAATGTTCGAAAAGCCAAACGACGCGTATTTTAGTGTAGAATATATAGAAATTTTAAAAATATTCAAAAAGTCGATGCTTGACACCGCAAAATTAGAAAAACCCAATAAAAATGGTCCAATTTTCAAACAGCCATAACTCCTACAATAGTGAATATATTTGAATGAAACTTTTTTCTGAAGTAGAGCCCATGGGGACCTACGAAAAAGTATTAGACAATTTTTCTGTAGGGCGTCAAATAAAATTATCAAAAATGAAAAACTAATTTTTAAGAAGAACTTAAAGGGGATGGACTGTTTAAATTTCTCGGCGACAAAAAAACTTTCAAATCGAACTAAAAAAATTACATTTAGTTACAGAGGTCAATTACAATCATTTTTGGTTACTAAACATATCCTCGAAATCCTAACCATTTTTGAGAAAAAAATTCTAGAAGGTGTGAAATTTTTCAAGAAAATTAAAAAATTTTAAATCGTTCTAAAAAAATTATTTTTGCTTGCGGGGACCAATTATAATAATTTATGGTCAATAGACATACCCGCGAAATCCTACCCAGTTTCGAGAAAAAAATTCAGGAATGTGGATAAATATTTCGACAAAATTAAAAATTTTCAAATTGTTTTAAAAAAATTATACGTAGTTAGAGGGGTCAATTACAAGTATTTTTGGTCATTACACATACCCTCGAAATCCCAACCATTTTCGAGAAAAAAAATTCCATATTTTTATTTGTTATAAACAAATTATATTTTGTTAAATTTTTCAACACCATATTATTCTACATGAGAAACCATTAACCTCGCCCATTAACAATTTCCTCGTATATCTTTCCCTTTTCGAGATAGCTCGATCCAAAACTTCAAGGGGTGGTTTCACCCCTCAAACTCGAGCTACCTTAGCTAAAAAAAAACACGTGTCAACTATTTTTGGCTGCTCCATAAGTCTACAAAGTTTCACCAAAATAGCCAGCAAATCTAAAATAAAAAAAATTCAATAATCAATAAATCGAAATTGCAAAATAGATTAAAAAAAGAATAAAAAGATCGTAAAATCAATATTAAAAAGGCTTTCCAAATTGACACAAAACAAAAAAAAAATATCCAACTAAACATGAATATTCACATACTCAAAAATAAATAATTATTTCAAAGTGTGTCAATAATTTAATAATAACAATTAATGCACAGAATAGTTTCCATAATTATAATAATAATATTCCTTATTTGTTTAATTCACAGTCAAAAAATATTTTCCAGAAGCAAAAAAAGTAATTTTTTATTGCAAATATTGTGTTTACTTTTGAAGTGGTGAGTAGTTTGGGACGTGTGGGTGTGCAACGCGTAGTTGTGGATTTCTGGTGGGTTACGTCGCTGGTGTTATGTCGGGCGAGGTGCACGAGATAGCTGAGATAAGTCTCCCCGCGAGGAGCAGAGAGGAACACGGCCGTATATGCACGGAGAAATGCACGTGCGCGTGCCTACAAAGCGCTATGCACTGCGCATGACCGTGAACTTGCCCCACCTAGCGCACCACTCGGTCAGTCATCATTATTAACGCACACAGGGGCCACCGTCCGCGCACACACCTGCCACACTCCTACACTCGCCACGACCACACGTCGAAGTCCACCAACAATTCGACTGAAACACTTTTGGGAAATAGAAATCCACTACAATATAATTAAACGCGTCAAAAACTACGATAACGAGCGAATTTAGGTATTAGTTATTTGTTAACAATCAGTATTGGATTTTCTACTCCTTTTCGAAACACTCAGCCATCTTTTTTGGATTTTTTTTCGTTTATATGTAGGATTTCGACCACGAAATTTGAATGGGAGATTCTAGGGGCCAAAATAAGACGAAAATGAAGAATACTATTTTCTCGATAGAGGCTTCGTTGAGAAGATATTAGCGTTCAAAGTTGAGCTTGTACCGCAGCGCCACTGAGCGGAGCTGGGGACTACTATCGTGCGCGCGCAGCTGCTTGGCGCTCCACCAGACGCAACTGCTAATAACTTTTGAACGAAGCCTCTATCGAGAAAATTTTATTCTTGATTTTCGTCTCATTTTGGCCTCTAGAATCTTCTATTAAAATTTCAATTTATTCTGTAAACTAACTTTGGAGGAATTTTGATATCTATTCCGTAATTGAAGCTTTGGTATGTCGACTAAAATATTGTCGTCGAAGTTCGTGAATCTTAGTTTCTGTGGCAAGTTCGTTTGAGAATTGATCTTTTGTGGGTTAAATCTGGAGACTGCGCTTTAGTAAACTTGGAAACCTGTTCTCATCGCGAGCTGTTAGTCTAAAAACCGCGAAACATCGTGGAATTATTGGCGCCATCAATTCTGTACCGTGGACGCACGCGATTCGCGTATTACTAGACAAATCGCACGACCAGACTCTCGAGACATCGAACATGTGAAGATTTCACTTCAAAATTGCTTAGAAAAATTAAAAAAAACACCCTTAACCCCCACTTGCAGCCAAATATGAAGCTTACAGAGCAGTGGTGCTCAACTGGAAATCTTTTTATTTACATTTGATCGAAAAATTTAAAAACCCTTAACCCCCATCTGCAACCAAATGTGAAACTTTTAATTTTTAAGAAAAATCGATGGGGGATAGGTGCTTAAATTTCTCGTTGAAAAAAAAAATTTCAAATCATTCTAAAAAAAATATGATTGGCTACAGGGGTCAATTACAATCATTTATGGTCATTAGACATACCCTCGAAATCGTATCCACTTTCTACAAAAAAATTCGAGAAAGTATGATATTTTTCCACAAAATTAAAAAATTTCAAATCGATTTAAAAAAAATATTGTCATTTGCAGGGGTCTATTACAATCATTTGTAGTCATTACACAAACTCCCGAAATCCAACGCATTTTCGAGAAAAAAATTCCTAAATGAAAATCTAATTTGAGACCAAAATGGTTCCTTGGAAATTTTAATCAAATCTTTAAAATATCATAACTTCTGAATGGATTGGACGATTTTAATGTTTAAGAAAGCAATCTACGCGTATTTTAATAAAGAATATGTAGAAATTCTAAAAATATCCGAAAAGTTGATTCTTGACCCCGTAAAATAAGAAAAACCCCCAAAATAATGGTCCAATTTTCAAACAGCCATAATCTCTATAATAGTGAATATATTTTAATGAAACTTTTTTCTGAAATAGAGCTCATAGGTACCTACAAAAAAGTATTAGACAACTTTTCTGTAGGATGTCAAACAAAATTACTAAAAATCAAAAACGAATTTTGAAGAAGAACTTACAGGGGATGGACTGTCTAAATTTCTCGTTGAAAAAAAAAATTTCAAATCATTCTAAAAAAAATATGATTGGCTACAGGGATCAATTACAATCATTTATGGTCATTAGACATATCCCCGAAATCGTATCCACTTTCGAGAAAAAAATTCACGAAGGTGGACAAATTTGTGGACAAAATTAAAAAATTTCGAATCGTTTTAAAAAAATTATTTTTAGCTAGGGGGGGCAATTACTATCATGTTTGGTCATTAGACGTACCCTCGAAATCCTGCCCACTTTCGAGAAAAAAATTCAGGAATATGGATAAATTTTTCGAGAAAATTAAAATATTTCAAATCGTTCTGGAAAAATTATTTTTATCTAGGGGAGTCAATTACAATCATTTTTGGTCATTAGACATACCCTTCAAATCCTACCCATTTTCGAGAAAAAAATTCAGGAAAATGGATAAATTTTTCGACAAAATTAAAAAATTTCAAATCATTTTGAAAAAAATACTGTTAGCTGTGGGCGTCAATTGCAATAATTTTTGGTCATTAGACACACCCCCGAAATCCTGCGCATTTTCGAGAAAAAAATTCAGTTGTGTCGAAACTTTAAACATTAATAACTTTTTAACGAAGCCTCCATCAACAAATTGATATTCTTGATTTTCGTCTTATTTTGGCCTCTAGAATCCCCCATTAAAATTTTGTATACAGTAATACAGTCACAAATATGAAATGAAACTAGTGTCACGTGTTGTTTACAGGTCATTGACCTTTCAATATCAATAGTAAACAAACCTCTCAAAGCTGACACAAACTATCACAAACCCAGCACTCTTTCGAAGCTTTCAACACAGAAAACCTGTGAATAACACAACATAATATAAATTAAACAATTCCAACAAGAAATATAATTACTTAAACAATATTTAAGCAATATTTAACAATTTTTAATGATAATTCGTGCCCCAAAGAAGCTTCAAGTCTGCAAAGCAAACCTTCATTCAAGCTCGATACTTCGAAAGTAATTTCGATAAACAAAATTGACGCAAGAGAACAGTTCTTCTCATCGATCTTTTCGAAAAATCGTCGAGAAAATGGCGGACGGGACCATCAATATCAATAGTAAACAAACCTCTCAAAACTGACACAAACTATCACAAACCCAGCACTCTTTCGAAGCTTTCAACACAGAAAACCTGTGAATAACACAACATAATATAAATTAAACAATTCCAACAAAAAATATAATTACTTGAACAATATTTAAGCAATATTTAACAATTTTTAATGATAATTCGTGCCCCAAAGAAGCTTCAAGTCTGCAAAGCAGACCTTCAAGCTCGATACTTCGAAAGTAATTTCGATAAACAAAATTGACGCAAGAGAACAGTTCTTCTCATCGATCTTTTCGAAATATCGTCGAGAAAATGGCGGACGGGACCTCCAATATCAATAGTAAACAAACCTCTCAAAGCTGACACAAACTATCACAAACCCAGCACTCTTTCGAAGCTTTCAACACAGAAAACCTGTGAATAACACAACATAATATAAATTAAACAATTCTAACAAAAAATATAATTACTTAAACAATATTTAAGCAATATTTAACAATTTTTAATGATAATTCGTGCCCCCAAAGAAGCTTCAAGTCTGCAAAGCAAACCTTCAAGCTCGATACTTCGAAAGTAATTTCGATAAACAAAATTGACGCGAGAGAACAGTTCTTCTCATCGATCTTTTCGAAAAATCGTCGAGAAAATGGCGGACGGGACCTCCAATATCAATAGTAAACAAACCCCTCAAAGCTGACACAAACTATCACAAACCCAGCACTCTTTCGAAGCTTTCAACACAGAAAACCTGTGAATAACACAACATAATATAAATTAAACAATTCCAACAAAAAACATAATTACTTGAACAATATTTAAGCAGTATTTAACAATTTTTAATGATAATTCGTGCCCCAAAGAAGCTTCAAGTCTGCAAAGCAAACCTTCATTCAAGCTCGATATTTCGAATGTAATTTCGGGAAAATGGCGGACTTTTATGGCGTCAGCGCTGGCGGCCATGCAAGCATCTACTCCCCCCCCCCCCCCCAGTGCCCCCATAACCTCGATCGACCTCTGGAATCCGCAAAATAGTTACTTAAACACCCCCTGATTTTATTTGGTGTTGATTTCATTGAGATTCCGCGCGTGAGTCGCCATTGTGGACGCTGCAGCTCCTCTCTGACTGTTGCAGACTTCCCTAAAGCGGTGAAGAGGCTGTTGAAGAACGACATTCTTATGTTCCGGACGGCCAGCAGCGTGCTGCACATCCTACCGATCGCCGGCCTCTACACCTTCCTGCCAAAGTACCTCGAGAGCCAATTTCGCTTGCCAGCTCATCATGCGAACATGATCTCAGGTAATTTTCGCAAATAGACGTGCAGGAGGCGCCCTTGGACCCCTGTTGGACGCCATTACCTCCGTCCAACGGGGGGACTCTGAGGTTTAATTTATTAATTAAACTGGTCTACGATCTTTTAACAAATTTCGTATTTCAGGGATACATTTCTCATCGTTTTTGGCAATAAATATTGAGATATGGAACTGAATTTTACTTGAGGTTTAATTTATAGGATATTTAAGAGTCTATGATTTTTTAACAAAATTTGCTATTTTAGGGATAGATTTCTCATCGTTTTTGGCAATGAATATTGAGATTGTAAGGGAACTGAATTTTATTTGAGGTTTAATTTGTACGATATTTGAGAGTCTATGATTTTTTAACAAATTTGCTATTTTAGGGATAGATTTCTCATCGTTTTTGGCAATGAATATTGAGATTGTAAGGGAACTGAATTTTATTTGAGGTTTTATTTATACGATATTTAAGTGATTTTTTAACAAATTTGCTATTTTAGGGATAGATTTCTCATCGTTTTTGGGAATAAATATTGAGATATGAAACTGAATTTTATTTGAGGTTTAATTTATAGGATATTTGAGAGTCTATGATTTTTTAACAAATTTGCTATTTTAGGGATAGATTTGTCATTGTTTTTGGCAATGAATATTGAGATTGTAAAGGAATTGAATTTTATTTGAGGTTTTATTTATACGATATTTAAGTGATTTTTTAACAAATTTGCTATTTTTGGGATAGATTTGTAATTGTTTTTGGCAATGAATATTATGAGATATGGAACTGAATTTTATTTGAGGTTTAATTTATAGGATATTTGAGAGTCTATGATTTTTTAACAAATTTGCAATTTTACTGATAAAATTATAATTGTTTTGATAATGAAAATTGAGATTCTAAGGGAACTGAATTTTATTTGAGGTTTAATTTGTACGATATTTGAGAGTCTATGATTTTTTAACAAATTTGCTATTTTAGGGATAGATTTTTCATCGTTTTTGGCAATGAATATTGAGATTGTAAAAGAATTGAATTTTATTTGAGGTTTAATTTGTACGATATTTGAGAGTCTATGATTTTTTAACAAATTTGCAATTTTACTGATAAAATTATAATTGTTTTGATAATGAAAATTGAGATTGTAAGGGAACTGAATTTTATTTGAGGTTTAATTTATTAATTAAACTGGTCTACGATCTTTTAACAAATTTCGTATTTCAGGGATACATTTCTCATCGTTTTTTGCAATAAATATTATATTAATTTGTACGATATTTGAGAGTCTAAGATCTTTTAACAAATTTTATTTTATTATTTTACTATTTTACTGATAGACTTGTAATTGTTTTGATAATGAATATTGAGATTGTAAGGGAACTGAATTTTATTTGAGGTTTAATTTATAGGATATTTGAGAGTCTATGATTTTTTAACAAATTTGCTATTTTAGGGATACATTTCTCATCGTTTTTGGCAATGAATATTGAGATTGTAAAAGAATTGAATTTTATTTGAGGTTTAATTTGTACGATATTTGAGAGTCTATGATTTTTTAACAAATTTGCAATTTTACTGATAAAATTATAATTGTTTTGATAATGAAAATTGAGATTGTAAGGGAACTGAATTTTATTTGAGGTTTAATTTATTAATTAAACTGGTCTACGATCTTTTAACAAATTTCGTATTTCAGGGATACATTTCTCATCGTTTTTGGCAATAAATATTATATTAATTTGTACGATACTTGAGAGTCTAAGATCTTTTAACAATTTTTATTTTATTATTTTACTATTTTTCTGATAGACTTGCAATTGTTTTGATAATGAAAATTGAGATTGTAAGGGAACTGAATTTTATTTGAGGTTTTATTTATACGATATTTAAGTGATTTTTTAACAAATTTGCTATTTTAGGGATAGATTTTTAATTGTTTTTGGCAATGAATATTGAGATATGGAACTGAATTTTATTTGAGGTTTAATTTGTACGATATTTGAGAGTCTATGATTTTTTAACAAATTTGCAATTTTACTGATAAAATTATAATTGTTTTGATAATGAAAATTGAGATTCTAAGGGAACTGAATTTTATTTGAGGTTTAATTTGTACGATATTTGAGAATCTATGATTTTTTAACAAATTTGCAATTTTACTGATAAAATTATAATTGTTTTGATAATGAATATTGAGATTGTAATGGAACTGAATCTTCTGCATTTATGTGAATTTTATGGGGGATTCTAGAGGCCAAAATAAGACGAAAATGAAGAATACTAATTTGTTGATGGAGGCTTCGTTAAAAAGTTATTAAATATTTAAAGTTTTTTTGGTTTTGAATTTTTTCCTCAAAACTGCGTAGGATTTCGGGGGTATATGTAATGACCAAAAATGATTGCAATTAACCCCTGCAAATGAGAATATTTTTTTTAGAACGATTTGAAATTTTTTTTTTTGCATCGAAAAATTTCATATCTTTTTGAATTTTTTTCTCGAAATTGGGTAGGATTTTGAGGGTATGTGTAATGACCCAAAATTATTGCAATTAACCCCTGCAAATGAGAATATTTTTTTTAGAACGATTTGAAATTTTTTTTTTTGCATCGAAAAATTTCATATCTTTTCGAATTTTTTTCTCGAAACTGCGTAGGATTTCGGGGGTATATGTAATGACCAAAAATTATTGCAATTAACCCCTGCAAATGAGAATATTTTTTTTAGAACGATTTGAAATTTTCTTTTTCCGTGGAAAAATTTCATATCTTTTCGAATTTTTTTCTCGAAAGTGAGTAGGATTTCGAGGGTATGAATAATGACCAAAATTGACTCTAATTGACCTCTGCAATAGATGATAATTTTTTTTTAACGATTTGAAATTTTTTTTTTCCTCGAAAAATTTAGACACCTACCCCCTGTCGATTTTCCTTAAGAATTCGTTTTTGATTTTTAATAATTTTGTCTTACGTCCTACGGAAATCTTGTTTAGTACTTTTTTATAGGTATCCATGAGCTCTACTTCTATGCTAAATTTGAATGAAATACATTCAGTATTATAAAAGTTATGGGCGTTTGAAGATTAGGTCATTTTTATGTGGTTTTTCTCATTTTGCGGGGTCAAGAATCAACTTTTCGAATATTTTTACAATTTCTACATATTCTCCATCAAAATACGCGTAGTTTGCTTTTTTAAACATTAAAATCGTCCAATCCGTTCAGAAGTTATGATGTTTTAAAGATTCGATTGAAATTTCTGGGGAACCATTTTGGGTCTCAAATTAGATTTTCCTTTAGGAATTTTTTTCTCGAAAATGCGTACGATTTCGGGGGTATGTGTAATGACCAAGAGTGATTATAATTGACCCTTGCAACTGGAAATATTTTTTTTAGAACGATTTGAAAGTTTCTTTTTCGCCGAGAAATTTAGACAGTCCATCCCCTTTAAGTTATTCTTAAAAATTCGTTTTTGATTTTTAATAATTTCGCTTGACGTTCTACAGAAAAGTTGTTCAATACTTTTTTATAGGCACCCATGAGCTTTACTTCAGAAAAAAGTTTCATTGAAATATATTCACTATTATAGAAATTATGGCTGTTTGAAAATTATAAGACTTTTATAGGGTTTTTCTTATTTTACGGGGTTAAGAATCAACTTTTCGGATATTTTTACAATTTCTATATATTCTCCGTTAAAATACGCGTCGTTTGCCTTTTCAAACATTAAAATCGTCCAATCCGTTCAGAAGTTATGATGTTTTAAAGATTCGATTGATATTTCCAAGGAACCATCTTTGGTCTCAAATTAGATTTTCATTTAGGAATTTTTTTCTCAAAAATGCGTAGGATTTCGAGGTTATGTCTAATAACCAAAAATAATTATAATTGGCCCCTCTAGCTAAGAGTAATTTTTCTAAAACGATTTGAAAAATTCCATTTTCACCGAAAAAATTAGGCTCCTTTTCGAATTTTTTTCTCGAAAATGCGCAAGATTTCGTTAGTATCTCTATTCACCAAAAATGATTGTAATTGCCCCCCACAGCTAGCAATATTTTTTTCAAAACGATTTGAAACACTTGAAATTTCAGGGGAATCATTCATTCACGATCAGACATTATATTTTCACTAACGAATTTTTTTCTCGAAATTGGCTAGGATTTGGGTGATATGACTCTCCACCAAAAATGATCATAATCAACCCCTGCAACCGAAAATAATTTTTCCAGAACGATTTAAAATTTTTCAATTTAATTTTTTTCTAACTTTTTAACGAAGCCTCCAGTCAATAAATTGATATTCTCGATTTTCGTCTTATTTTGGCCCCCAGAATCTCCCATTAAAATCTGCAAAGGGGGGCTGCTCGAAATGCATTCGTTCTGGTGTTTGTTCCAGGTGTCGGTGGTATTTTAGTAATGGGTCTGGGTATTATAATTAGCGGAGTGTTTATCCTGAGGGCGAAGCCTAACGCCAGGTTTGTCGCAGCCTGGATCGCCTTCACAGCGGTTGTTTACGCGATTGGCATGACCGTGCTGATGTTCATCGGCTGCCCGATGGACGATTTCGCTGGTCTCGTCTCGCATTCCAACGGGTGAGACACTAATTAGAAAAACTAACAAAAATAATCAAATGTGTTGAAACAAGCTCTTCACAGAATCTTCATTAAATCTTCATTAATTTTTTCGAAACATATTTCCTTGGAAAAAACCTATTTTGCAACCTTTCTGAGAAAAATTTTAACAGGGGATTCTAGAGACCAAAATAAGTCGAAAATCAAGAATAACAATTTGTCGATTGAGGCTTCGTTAAGGAGTTATTAACGTTTAAAGTTCCGTCTGTAGAGCTGTGAGGCTACTAGCGCGCCAGTGGGCAGAGTTGGGAACTACTATCGTGCGCGCGCAGCTGCTTGGCGCTCTACGATGCTCAACTGTTAATAACTTCTAAACGAAGCCTCAATCGACAAAATGTTATTCTTGATTTTCGACTTATTTTGGTCTCCAGAATCTCCCATTAAAATTTCGTCAGCCCCGTATGATATGTACTGTACGAATATGCAGAATGAAGATGATTAAAAAAATAATAAAAGTATTTATAATGAGAGAGAATATTTACATAATTTGTTGGATTTAATGGCTGATATTTCTGCAGATTATCCAGTTTCGAACCGACGTGCGAGGCTACCTGCGACTGCGATCGGAACAAGTTCAGTCCAATTTGCGGTGCTGATGGCAAAACCTATTTTTCCGCGTGTCATGCGGGCTGTTCGAATTACACTGTGGTCGATGGCAAGGTATCTTTGGTGAGTATGGTTGGGATTAATCAGTTCATGGAGGCTTTGTTAAAAAATTATTAAAGTTCCACCCTTTCTTGAATTTTTTTCTCGAAAATGCGCAAGATTTCGGGGGTATGTCTAATGACCAAAAATTATTGTAATCGACCCCTCTAGCTAAGAATATTTTTTTCAGAACGATTTGAAATTTTTTAATTTTCTCGAAAAATTTATCCACGTTCTTGAATTTTTTTCTAGAAAATGCGCAAGATTTCGGGGGTATGTCTAATGACCAAAAATTATTGTAATTGACCCCTCTAGCTAAGAATATTTTTTTCAGAACGATTTGAAATTTTTTAATTTTCTCGAAAAATTTATCCACGTTCTTGAATTTTTTTCTAGAAAATGCGCAAGATTTCGGGGGTATGTCTAATGACCAAAAATTATTGTAATTGACCCCTCTAGCTAAGAATATTTTTTTCAGAATGATTTGAAATTTTTTAATTTTCTCGAAAAATTTATCCACGTTCTTGAATTTTTTTCTAGAAAATGCGCAAGATTTCGGGGGTATGTCTAATGACCAAAAATTATTGTAATCGACCCCTCTAGCTAAGAATATTTTTTTCAGAATGATTTGAAATTTTTTAATTTTCTCGAAAAATTTAACCACGTTCTTGAATTTTTTTCTAGAAAATGCGCAAGATTTCGGGGGTATGTCTAATGACCAAAAATTATTGTAATTGACCCCTCTAGTTAAGAATATTTTTTTCAGAACGATTTGAAATTTTTTAATTTTCTCGAAAAATTTATCCACGTTCTTGAATTTTTTTCTAGAAAATGCGCAAGATTTCGGGGGTATGTCTAATGACCAAAAATTATTGTAATTGACCCCTCTAGCTAAGAATATTTTTTTCAGAACGATTTGAAATTTTTTAGTTTTTTCGAAAAATTTATCCACGTTCTTGAATTTTTTTCTAGAAAATGCGCAAGATTTCGAGGGTGTGTCTAATGACCAAAAATTATTGTAATCGACCCCTCTAGCTAAGAATATTTTTTTCAGAACGATTTGAAATTTTTTAAATTTGTCGAAAAATTTATCCACTTTCCTGAATTTTTTTCGCGAAAATGGGTAGAATTTTGAAATTATGTCTAATAACTAAAAATGATTGTAATTGCCCACTGTAACTAAATATAATTTTTTTAGTATGATTTCAAATTTTTTAAGTTCGTCGAATAATTAGGGCACTTATCCCCCTGTCGATTTTTCTTAAAAATTCGTTTTTCATTTTTAATAAATTTGGTTGGCGCTGTATGAAAAAGTTGTTTAGTACTTTTTTGTAGGTATTCATGAGCTCTATTTCAGAAAAAAGTTTCATTCAAATATGTTCACTAGTGTAGGAGTTATGATCGTTTGAAAATTGGACCATTTATATGGAGTTTTTCTAATTTTGCAGTGTCAAGCTTCAACTTTTTGAATATTTTTACAATTTCTACATATTCTCCACTAAAATACGCGTTGTTTGCCTTTTTAAACGTTAAAATCCTTCAATCCGTTCAGAAGTTATGATTTTTTAAAGATTCGAATGAAATTTTGGAGTGACATTTCAGGCCTGAAATTATACTTTCGGAAAAGAATTTTTTTCTCGAAAATGCGTAGGATTTCGAGGGTACGTCTGTTGACCAAAAATACTTGCAATTGACCCCTCCAACTAAATATAATTTTTTTAGTATGATTTGAAAGTTTTCAATTTCGTCTGAAAAATTTCATTACCTTCTCGAATTTTTTTCTCAAAAATGGTTAGGATTTCGACGTTATGTCTAATGACCAAAAATACTTGTAATTGACCCCTCCAACTAAATATAATTTTTTTAGTATGATTTGAAATTTTTTAATTTCGTCTAAAAATTTCATTACCTTCTCGAATTTTTTTCTCAAAAATGGTTAGGATTTCGACGTTATGTCTAATGACCAAAAATGATTCTAATTGCCCCCTCCAACTAAATATAATTTTTCCAAATCGATTCGAAACACTTGAAATTTCAGGGGAATCATTCATTCACAATCAGACATTACATTTTCCTTAACGAATTTTTTTCTCGAAAATGGTTAATATTTCATGGATACATGTAATGACCAAAAATACTCGCAATCAACCCCTGCAACCGAAAATATTTTTTCCCAGAACGATTTCAAATTTATTAATTCAATTACATCCCACTATCGATGCTCTCAAACAATTCAAAACATACTTCAGACACAAAATAAATTTCCAAATAAAACCCAACGATAATTGAGCACTCGTTCACATTGTAACACAAGCTCTGACCACGTAGGCTCCGCTCTGCAGTGTTTCTATTCGCGATTAATTATTCGAAGACAGTTTTTTCTGTCCCCTTGCGTCAACGCGTCCAATCTAATCGAATAACTTCGTCCTCTGTTGATTGCATTCTCCGATTGTGCGGAGTGACGTCATCGCGGGGGCCGTAGGGCGAGGGGGGGTGAGGATATTGATACGTACAGCGGATTGGAACAGATACGGTCGTAATTGTCGGCGACAGTGGCATGCAACTAGGCCAGAAATGTTCCGCTGTTCTGCCATTTATGGGTGAAATCGCGTTATTCGCGTGGACAATATTTCATTGATTGCGCAACCCAGCCAGTCGTTTCGCAATTCGACGTGGGAGCATTTCATTTCCAGTTTCGATTTTCTGCTCGCGCAATTAGACCAAATAAACGCGTTTAGGTCTGAAATTAGGCGGATGACCTGTGCAAAGCGATTCAGGCATTTTAATATTCTATTTTTCAAGTTATTGTATGCATCAGAGCGTTGTTTTCTTTTTAATTTTAGGTGAAAACATTGTCACGTGGGTTATGTGGATTTTTAGTTTGACAATTTCGAGTTAAATTAGGTTATACTCTTCGTTGGAATGCAACGAGTAACTGTGCAAAATTTCATTCGAATTGGATGAAGATTACACGAGTTGTAAGGCAATCACAAACACACAGACTCTAAAGCAGTATTTTAGCGTAAATTCTCTTGAATTTTCTTTGGGAATTTTTTGCAGTCAAATAGTAAATTTATTTATACATATTTCACTGATATTTATTTTGCTATCGATTTATAAAATAAATATTCAAAAAATTAAAACAATATTTTAGAGAACTTCTTTGTAGACTGAATAGTTTTCGAGATATTAAGGAAAATGGTTGTAATGGACCCCCGCAACCGAAAGTAATTTTTTTAGAATGATTTTAAAATTTGTTTTTTTTCGTCGAAAAATTCCACACTTTCTCGAATTTTTTTCTCGAAATTGGGTAGGATTTCGGGGGTATGTGTAATGACCAAAAATGATTGTAACCACCCCTTGCAATCGAAAATAATTTTTTTAGAAAGATTGAAACTTTTTTTTTTCGTCGAGAAATTTAAACAGTCCATCCCCTTTAAGTTCTTCTTAAAAATTCGTTTTTGATTTTTAGTAATTTTATTTGACGCCCTACAGAAAAATTGTGTAATACTTTTTTGTAGGTACCTATAGGGTCTACTTCAGAAAAAAGTTTCATTGAAATATATTTACAATTGTAGGAGTTATGGCTGTTTGAAAATTGGACCATTTTTTGGGGGTTTTTCACATTTTGCGGTGTCAAGCATTAACTTTTCTAATATTTTTAGAATTTCTATATATTCTCCACTAAAATACGCGGCGTTTGGCTTTTCGAACGTTAAAATCGTCCAATCCATTCAGAAGTTATGGCGTTTTAAAGATTCTCACGAAATTTTTGGGGTACCATTTCTGGCCTCAGATTAGATTTTCGGAAAACAATTTTTTTCTCGAAAATGCGTAGGATTTCGGGGGTATGTGTAATGACCAAAAATGATTGTAATTGACCCCTGCAGCCAAACATATTTTTTTTAGAACGATTTGAAATTTTATAATTTTGTCGAAAAATTCCACACTTTCTCAAATTTTTTTCTAGAAAATGGTTAGGATTTTGAGAATATGTCTAATCACCAAAAATGATTGTAATTGACCCCTACAGCTAACGATATTTTTTTTAGAACGATTTGAAATCTTTTAATTTTGTCGAAAAATATCACACTTTCTCGAATTTTTTTCTCGAAATTGGGTAGGATTTCGGGGGTATGTGTAATGACCAAAAATGATTGTAACCACCCCTTGCAATCGAAAATAATTTTTTTAGAAAGATTGAAACTTTTTTTTTTCGTCGAGAAATTTAAACAGTCCATCCCCTTTAAGTTCTTCTTAAAAATTCGTTTTTAATTTTTAATAATTTTGTTCGACAACCTACACAAAAATTGTCTAATACTTTTTTGTAAATACCTATGAGTTCTGCCTCAGAAAAATATTTCAATTAGATACCTTTACTATTGTAGGAGTTATGGCCGTTTAAAAATTGGACCACTTTTATGGGGTTTTTCACAATTTACGGGATCAGGGAGCAATTTTCCCAATATTTTAGGAATTTCTACATATTCTCTACTAAAATACGCGTTGATTGCTTTTTTAAACATTAAAATCCTTCAATCCGTTCAGAAGTTATGACACTTTAAAGATTTGCATGAAAATTCCAAGGAACCATTTTGGTCTCAAATTAAATTTTCATTTAGGAATTTTTTTCTCGAAAATGCGTAGGAATTCGAGGTTATGTGTAATAACCAAAAATGATTATTATTGACTCTTGCATCCGATAGTAATTTTTTTAGAACGATTTTAAAATTTTTTTTATCCTCAAAAAATTTAGGCACCTTCTCGAATTTTTTTCTCGAAAATTCGTAGGATTTCGGGGATAGGTGTAATGACCAAAAATGATTGCAATTGACTCTTACAAACGAAAATAATTTTTCCAATTTAAAATTTTTTTTTTGTCGAAAAATTTAGGCACCTAATTAGATTTTCGGAAAGGAATTTTTTTCTTGAAAATGCGTAGGATTTTGAGGGTATATTTAATGACCAAAATTGATTGTAATGGTCTCTTGCAACCGAAGGTAATTTTTTTAGGACGATTTTAAAATTTTTTTTCTCATCGAAAAATTTGGACACCTTCTCGAATTTTTTTCTTGAAAATTCGTAGAATTTCGACGATATATCTAAGGACCAAAAATGATTGCAATCGACTCCTTCAACAGAAAACAATTTTTCCAAACCGATTTGAAACACCTGAAATTTCAGGGGAATCATTCATTCACAATCAGACATTATATTTTCACTAACGAATTTTTTTCTCAAAATTGGATAACATTTCGGGGGTATGTGTAATGACCAAAAATGATTCTAATTAACCCCCCCAACCAAAAATAATTTTTCCAGCCTTCGAAATTTTTCAAATCGATTGTTAATAACTTTCTAACGAAGCCTCCAGTCAAGAAATTGATATTCTCCATTTTCGTCTCATTTTGGCCTCCAGAATCCCCCATTAAAATTGTTCCCTGTATAATTCACGGCCACGCAGAACCCTCGTGGCTATCGTCGACATTCCTTGCACCTTAATAATCCCAACTTTCTCGTCTTACAGTTTTACAACTGCCAGTGCATCGAGGCGAACCTAACGATACCGGAAACAACGAGTACGGCGACGATCGGTTACTGCGCGCTCGAGTGCAGTAACTTTTGGGTTTATATGGTCCTGTTCTCCGTGTTCGTTTTCATCCACTCCACCAGCGAGGTGGGCTCCATGCTGTTGATCCTACGCTGCGTGGATCCGCGGGACAAGGCCATGGCTTTGGGGCTCATACAGTTCGCCATTGGCCTCTTCGGTAATTATTTACTTTATCTCTCTGTTTTCCTTTGATCATCGAATGGTAATTAGCAGACTTTTCCTTAAAAACTACCTGAAATGAACTCCACAGACTATTCAAGTCACTTCAAGTCCCTCCATTTTGTATTTTGTTAATTATCTGTTTGAAAATGTAGTCCATAGAATATTGAAGACACTTCAAGTCCCTCCATTTTGTATTTTGTTAATTATCTGTTTGAAAATGAAGTTTATAGAATATTCAAGACTTTTCAAGTCCCTCCATTTTGTATTTTCTTAATTATCTTTTTGAAAATGAAGTTTATAGAATATTCAAGACTTTTCAAGTCCCTCCATTTTGTATTTTCTCAGTGATCTGTTTGAAAATGTAGTCCACAGAATATTCAAGTCACTTCAAGTTCCTCCATTTTGTATTTTCTTAATTGTCTGTTTGAAAATGAAGTCCATAGAATATTGAAGACTTTTCAATTTCCTCCATTTTGTATTTTCTCAATGATCTGTTTGAAAATGAAGTCCACAGAATATTGAAGACACTTCAAGTCCCTCCATTTTGTATTTTCTCAATGATCTGTTTGAAAATGAAGTCCATAGAATATTCAAGACTTTTCAAGTCCCTCCATTTTGTATTTTCTTAATTATCTGTTTGAAAATGAAGTCCACAGAATATTGAAGACACTTCAAGTCCCTCCATTTTGTATTTTCTTAATTGTTTGTTTGAAAATGAAGTTTATAGAATATTCAAGACTTTTCAAGTCCCTCCATTTTGTATTTTCTCAATGATCTGTTTGAAAATCTATTCCCAATACAATGTTTCTTAATACACAATCTGTCTATTGAAAAAACATTTGTTGTAGATGGTAAATAAAAGTTTTAAGGATCCCATAATTGTTGAACAGTATCATATGTCGAAAATCCAAGGTTTCTAAACAAAAATAAAAATAGAAAGTTCAATAATATTAGATGATTGTTCAAGTAACTTTCAAGTTCCTCCATTTTGTATTTTCTCAATGATCTGTTTGAAAATGAAGTCCACAGAATATTGAAGACTTTTCAAGTCCCTCCATTTTGTATTTTCTTAATTATCTGTTTGAAAATGAAGTCTATAGAGTATTGAAGACTTTTCAAGTCCCTCCATTTTGTATTTTCTCCATGATCTGTTTGAAAATGTAGTCCATAGAATATTCAAGACTTTTCAAGTCCCTCCATTTTGTATTTCCTCAATGATCTGTTTGAAAATCTACTCTTAATACAATGTTTCTTAATATACAATCTGTCTGTTGAAAAAACATTTATTGTAGATAGTAATTAAAAGTTTTAAGGATCCCATAACTGTTGAACAGTATCATATGTCGAAAATCCAAGGTTTCTAAACAAAAATAAAAATAGCAAGTTCAGTAATATTAGATGATTGTTCATACAACTTTCAAGTCCCTCCATTTTGTATTTTCTCAATGATCTGTTTGAAAATGAAGTCTATAGAATATTCAAGACTTTTCAAGTCCCTCCATTTTGTATTTTCTCAATGATCTGTTTGAAAATCTATTCCCAATACAATGTTTCTTAATACACAATCTGTGTGTTGAAAAAACATTTGTTCTAGATATTAAATAAAAGTTTTAAGGATCCCATAACTGTTGAACAGTATCATATGTCGAAAATCCAAGGTTTCTAAACAAAAATAAAAATAGAAAGTTCAGTAATATTAGATGATTGTTCAAATAACTTTCAAGTCCCTCCATTTTGTATTTTCTCAATGATCTGTTTGAAAATGAAGTCCACAGAATATTAAAGACACTTCAAGTCCCTCCATTTTGTATTTTCTCAATGATCTTTTTGAAAATGAAGTCCACAGAATATTCAAGACACTTCAAGTCCCTCCATTTTGTATTTTCTCAATGATCTTCTTGAAAATCTATTCCCAATACAATGTTTCTTAATACACAATCTGTCTGTTGAAAAAACATTTATTGTAGATAGTAAATAAAAGTTTTGAGGATCCCATAACTGTTGAACAGTATCATACATCAAGAATACAGAATTTCTAAACAAAAATAAAAATAGAAAGTTCAGTAATATTAAATAATTGTCCATATAACTCTCAAGTTCCTCAATTCTGTATTTTCTCAGTAATCTTTTTGGAAATCTACTCTCAATACAATGTTTTTTAATATAAAATCTGTGTATTAAAGAAGCATTTGTGTATTTTCAAGTTTTGAGGATCCCCCATAACATTTGAACAGAATCATATGTAGAGAATCCAGGGTTTCTAAATAAAAATTAAAGTAGGAAGTTTGGAGACACATGTTTGAAGTCGAATGTCTTGTTTTCTATTTTTGTATTTCTTTTTGATAACTTTTGTGAATTTTCTGAAATGTATTTATCACACGTTGACCTGCTCGTTCTCTGGTTCCAGGAAACGTTCCATGTCCTATCGTTTATGGTGCTGTGGTGGACTCCGCTTGTCTTGTATGGGAATACGCTTGCGGCTCGAGAGGTGCCTGCTGGCTCTACGACTCGAATGTCTTCAGGATGTTCTATCACGGTATGTGTTTGGAAAACTTGGATTTAGAATGCTCCAGAATAAAATATAGTTGAATTTTATTGCTGTTTATATACAGGGTATTCGACCACGCCTGGGGAAAATTTTAATAGGGGGATTTTTGAAGCCAAAATAAGACAAAAATCTAGAATATCAATTTCTTGACTGAGGCTTCGTTAAAAAGTTATTGAAAAATTATATTAAAAAATTTCGAATCGATCTGGAAAAATTATCTTTGGTTGCAGGGGTTAATTACGATCATTTTTGATCATTACACATACCCCCGAAATGTTATCCAATTTCGAGAAAAAAATTCGTTAGTGAAAATATAATGTCTGATTATGAATGAATGATTCCCCTGAAATTTTGTGTTTCAAATCGTTTTGGAAAAATTATTTTTAGTTGTAGGGGTCAATTAGAATCATTTTTGGTCATTAGACATACCCCCGAAATCCTAACCATTTTCGAGAAAAAAATTCAAGAAGGTGCCTAAATTTTTTGAGGATAAAAAAAATTTTTAAATCATTCTAAAAAAATTACTCTCGGTTGCGGGGGTCGATTACAATCATTTTTGGTCATTAGACATACCCTCGAATTCCTACGCATTTTCGAGAAAAAAATTCCTAAATGAAAATTTAATTTGAGACCAAAATGGTTCCTTGGAAATTTCATGCAAATCTTTAAAGTGTCATAACTTCTGAACGGATTGAAGGATTTTAATGTTTAAAAAAGCAATCAACGCGTATTTTAGTAGAGAATATGTAGAAATTCCAAAAATATTGGGAAAGTTGCTCCTTGATCCCGAAAAATGTGAAATACTCCATAAAAGTGGTCCAATTTTTAAACGGCCATAACTCCCACAATAGTAAAGCTATCTAATTGAAATTTTTTTCTGAGGTAGAGCTCATAGGTATTTACAAAAAAGTATTAGACAATTTTTGTGTAGGGTGTCGAACAAAATTATTAAAAATTAAAAACGAATTTTTAAGAAGAACTTAAAGGGGATGGACTGTTTAAATTTCTCGATGAAAAAAAAAAGTTTCAATCTATCTAAAAAAATTATTTTCGATTGCAAGGGGTGATTACAATCATTTTTGGTCATTACACATACCCCCGAAATCCTACCCAATTTCGAGAAAAAAATTCGAGAAAGTGTGATATTTTTCGACAAAATTAAAAAATTTCAAATCCTTCTAAAAAAAATACTTCCATATACAGGGGTCAATTACAATCATTTTTGGTGATTAGACATATTCTCAATATCCTAACCATTTTCGAGAAAAAAATTCGAGAAGCTGTGATATTTTTCGACAAAATTAAAAAATTTCAAATCGTTCTAAAAAAAATATCGTTAGCTGTGGGGGTCAATTGCAATCATTTTTGGTGATTAGACATATTCTCAAAATCCTAACCATTTCCAAGAAAAAAATTCGGGAAAGTGTGGAATTTTTCGACAAAATTAAAAAATTTCAAATCCTTCTAAAAAAAATACTTCCATATACAGGGGTCAATTACAATCATTTTTGGTGATTAGACATATTCCCAAAATCCTAACCATTTCCCAGAAAAAAATTCGAGAAGCTGTGATATTTTTCGACGAAATTAAAAAATTTCAAATCGTTCAAAAAAAAATATCGTTAGCTGTGGGGGTCAATTACAATCATTTTTGGTGATTAGACATATTCTCAAAATCCTAACCATTTCCCAGAAAAAAATTCGAGAAGCTGTGATATTTTTCGACAAAATTAAAAAATTTCAAATCCTTCTAAAAAAAATACTTCCATATGCAGGGGTCAATTACAATTATTTTTGGTGATTAGACATATTCTCAAAATTCCAACCATTTTCCAGAAAAAAATTCGAGAAAGTATGAAAATTTTCGACAAAATTAAAAAATTTCAAATCGTTTTAAAAAAAATACTTCCATATACAGGGGTCAATTACAATCATTTTTGGTGATTAGACGTATTCTCAAAATCCTAACCATTTCCCAGAAAAAAATTCAAGAAGCTGAGATATTTTTCGACAAAATTAAAAAATTTCAAATCCTTCTAAAAAAAATATTGTTAGCTGTGGGGGTCAATTGCAATCATTTTTGGTGATTAGACATATTCTCAAAATCCCAACCATTTCCAAGAAAAAAATTCGAGAAAGTATGAAAATTTTCGACAAAATTAAAAAATTTCAAATCCTTCTAAAAAAAATACTTCCATATACAGGGGTCAATTACAATCATTTTTGGTGATTAGACATATTCTCAAAATTCCAACCATTTTCCAGAAAAAAATTCGAGAAAGTATGAAAATTTTCGACAAAATTAAAAAATTTCAAATCGTTTTAAAAAAAATACTTCCATATACAGGGGTCAATTACAATCATTTTTGGTGATTAGACATATTCTCAAAATCCTAACCATTTCCTAGAAAAAAATTCGAGAAGCTGTGATATTTTTCGACAAAATTAAAAAATTTCAAATCCTTCTAAAAAAAATATTGTTAGCTGTGGGGGTCAATTGCAATCATTTTTGGTGATTAGACATATTCTCAAAATCCCAACCATTTCCAAGAAAAAAATTCGAGAAAGTATGAAAATTTTCGACAAAATTAAAAAATTTCAAATCCTTCTAAAAAAAATACTTCCATATACAGGGGTCAATTACAATCATTTTTGGTGATTAGACATATTCTCAAAATCCTAACCATTTCCCAGAAAAAAATTCAAGAAGCTGAGATATTTTTCGACAAAATTCAAAAATTTCAAATCCTTCTAAAAAAAATATCGTTAGCTGTAGGGGTCAATTACAATCATTTTTGGTGATTAGACATATCCTCAAAATCCCAACCATTTCCCAGAAAAAAATTCGAGAATGTATGAAAATTTTCGACAAAATTAAAAAATTTCAAATCCTTCTAAAAAAAATACTCCCACATGCAGGGGTCAATTACAATCATTTTTTGTGATTAGACATATTTTCAAAATCCTAACCATTTTCGAGAAAAAAATTCGAGAAAGTGTGGAATTTTTCGTCAAAATTAAAAAATTTCAAATCCTTCTAAAAAAAATACTCCCCCATGCAGGGGTCAATTACAATCATTTTCGGTCATTACCCATACCCCCGAAATCCTACGCATTTTCGAGAAAAAAATTCAATACTAACAGAACTTTAAACATTAATAACTTTTTAACGAAGCCTCCATCAACAAATTGCTATTCTCAATTTTCGTCCTATTCTGGCCTCCCGAATCTCCCATTACAATTTCCCCCAGGGTTGTCCACCCTAAACAGAACATAATAGCCTTCGTGGTAAATGTACCAGAAATTCAAGGAAAATTCGCCACCCTGTATAGTCAGGACCCCAAAATTCAGCATGAACACCATTCAAAGTCAAAAAAGAGATATCTAAACTGTATAAATAATGGCAAGAGGGTTTCTAATGCGTCTGATGCCTCCTAGAACCTCAGTCATCTAACTGATTTCCTCATCCTCAGGCACAACTGGAGGAATTCTGGTGCTGGCGTTCGTGGTGGACATAGTGGTGTGGTACAAAGCGGGGAGCATAAATTTCGTGGACGAGCAGGAGGTGGAGGAGGGCACCGTGGAGGAGATGGCCACTCTGAAGTCCCAGGACGCGCAGGCGGTGGACAACGACTACTTGTGAATGGCCTCGAGTCGACTCGAGTGGCATCCCCATGAGCCAGGCCTCCTGGACCTAGCGTCGCGAGCCAGACGAGTCAGTTCCTGACGGTAACTCGGCGCCAGCAGCAACGCCAGGTGATCCAGACGCCGAGATCGTGTCCTGTTCGCGTCTGCGAGCTAGATTCTGGAAGGGACGAGACCCCTGGTGCCCGCGCGGATCGTTCCCCGCAGTCCAGGACCGCTGTCGAGGGAGGGGGCAGGTGCTGAGCCACGGAAATGCCCGTAGTTTCCGAAGAGGCTGTGTCGAGATTAGGATTACAGTGCTTGGAGCACGGAACTAGCAGAGGAGGAACACGAGGGGGGGGACAGGGGGCTGAAATCGAGGCAGAGCCAACTTGGGTCGTCACTCCAGTTCAAGGTGTACGAAGCAACCTGGCGGAAGCGTTCCTCGAAGACAAGGTCTCAGGCGAGCTTCTCTTAGGCACTACCGTCCGTGTTTCACTCTGCAAATACACGTAGGCATAGGCAAACTGTACGTACAAGCGATTTACGAATGCGTGAGGAGCGAATGCGAACGAAGAAATATATATAGGACCTATTTTTAGAAGATTTGACGACGAAACTGAGGGAGAGAACAAAGAGTAACGTTAATTAATACTATTAAGGGGCGGGGAGTGGACACGGCGAACGCGCGAGGAGCCATAAGAGCTGTATTTTAATACAATACACACTTTACACACGTGGCCGTTCGTTCCTCAACTTCCTGAAGACGCCAGGCCCCACTGGCCAAAGATTCTGCGGGAACTTCGTCGACAAAGGGGTTGAACGAGCGACCAGTGTGCTGGATGGATGTCTATGTATCGTTTAGGGTATTAGAAGATGGGGGTTGTTGGAGGGATGGAGTAGAGACGCACTTAGTGTAGGCATTAGTCGCTATTCCGCGAATTACTCGATTCAGGGGCATTGATAATGTACTACACCGTTTGTGTTTGGTTCAGAAAGTGCTTGACTGAAGAGATTCGCTGTTGGTGTAACCTTTGTTCGAATAATAGTTCTTAAACTGATCGTTGGAGGGTTGGAACGTTGCTCAGAGCTTCTGAGTTGATAGAAAGAAATGGTTTGAGGGATAACAATGTTTGTTTTCTTTCAAATTATGAGTTGGGTGCATTGTCAGCAACAGAAACCGCGTTTTTAAAAAGAAATCTAATGAAGAAAGCTGAATCATTCTTGGTTAACTTGGAAAATATTAGTTAATTGGAGAATGGAACTATTGTTTGAAGGAAAAGTCACTGATCGGTCTCGAAGACAGAGGAGCTGGAAGTATATTTTTGTTCGAGAGCTACACAAAATGGACGCCAGGAGAAGTGTATTTGAAACGCCAGGATGACAAACTTAGTTTCTACGAATTGACTTTAAATTAGTTAGTTGAACAGATCTGGATGAATTTAATTTTAATTCGTGTTTTGAATTAGCAAACTTAAGATAAGGAAATTGTACATTAATAGGGATCTGAGTAGATTTAATTTTGTTCTAAATTAACTGATTTACACGCAGCTTAATGATGAAAAATTAACAGAAATACGTGTCGAATGAAGTTGAGTTTAAAAGATTGTGGAATGTTGTTTTCTACAGCGTATTTGTTGTTAATAAAATTACTTTTCTCCGCGTTCCAGCGAGAGTAATCTCCATTGCAGTCAGTCAATTACTTTCTCGAAATACTGAACAATGAAAAGGTATTGTATAATGCTACTAGACGATCTACTGTTGGCCCAGATTTTGGGACGAGGACGATCGCGGGAAGATATTTTTGTGACGTGGTTCCGTTTGGGACTTATTCTGGGTTCTAGTAGGATCGTAGACTTTAACCCTTTGACGATGCTCGTGAATATTCAGCAGAGAACAGGGATGTGCAAAGTGTATTTGAAAAAGTAAACAGTTGCATGAAATGAATCGTTTTTCTTTAAAACGATTTTTAAAGAAAATTGTTCACCAACAATTGGGAAATTTTTATTCTGGGAATGATGAAGCTTCGAATTAAAAAGCTGTTGGTGAGATTTTCGATAATACTGACACAGCAAATTTTTATTATTATTATGTATATTTGGATAATAATAATTCAAGAAAACGAAGAATGGAATATAACGAAATTGGAAAATGAGTTGAGGATAAATTATTTACTTATAATTTGATAACAAAAGTAATTTACAAAGATGAATAATGAATATAAATATGGGGTGTTCAGCCACCCCTGGGGAAAATTTTAATGGGGGATTCTGGAGGCCAAAATAAGACGAAAATGAAGAATACTAATTTGTTGATGAAGGCTTTGTGAAAAAGTTATTAACAATTAAATTTAAAAATTTCAAATCGTTCTGGCAAAAATATTTTCTGTTGCAGAGGTAGATTACAATCATTTTTGGTGGATAGACATAACCCCGAAATCTTATCCACTTTCGAGAAAAATATTCGAGAAGGTGTGGAATTTTTTGACGAAATTAAAATATTTCAAATCGTTCTGAAAAAAATATTGTTATCTAGGGGGGTCAATAATAATCATTTTTGGTCATTACACATACCCCCAAAATCCTACGCAATTTTGAGAAAAAAATTCCTTAGCGTAAATCTAATTTGGCGCCAAAATTTGTAGATGAAAATAAATTTCAAATCGTTCTGAAAAAAATATTGTTAGCTAGGGGGGTCAATTGTAATCATTTTTGATCATTTGACATATTATCAAAATCCTAACCATTTTCGAGAAAAAAATTCCTTACCGAAAATTTAATTAGATGCCTCAATTTTTTGATGAAAAAATTTCAAATCGTTTTTAAAAAAATATTGTTAGCTAGAGGGTTCAATTGTAATCATTTTTGGTCATTTGACATATTCTCAAAATCCTAACCATTTTCGAGAAAAAAATTCGAGAAGGTGTGGAATTTTTCTACAAAATAAAAAAACTCAAATCGTTCTGAAAAAAATATTGTTAGCTGTGGGGGTCAATAATAATCATTTTTGGTCATTACACATACCCCCAAAATCCTACGCAATTTCGAGAAAAAAATTCCTTACCGAAAATCTAATTTGGCGCCAAAATTTTTCGATGAAAATAAATTTCAAATCGTTTTTAAAAAAATATTGTTAGCTAGGGGGGTCAATTGTAATCATTTTTGGTCATTTGACATAATATCAAAATCCTAACCATTTTCGAGAAAAAAATTCCTTACCGAAAATCTAATTAGATGCCTAAATTTTTCGACGAAAAAATTTAAAATCGTTTTTAAAAAAATATTGTTAGCTAGAGGGGTCAATTGTAATCATTTTTGGTCATTTGATATATTCTCAAAATCCCAACCACTTTTGAGAAAAAAATTCGAGAAGGTGTGGAATTTTTCTACAAAATTAAAAAATTCAAATCGTTTTGAAAAAAATATTGTTATCTAGGAGGGTCAATAATAATCATTTTTGGTCATTAGACATACCCCCGAAATTCTACCCATTTTCTAGAAAAAAATTCCTTAGCGAAAATCTAATTTGGCGCCAAAATTTTTCGATGAAAATAAATTTCAAATCGTTTTTAAAAAAATATTGTTAGCTAGGGGGGTCAATTGTAATCATTTTTGGTCATTTGATATATTCTCAAAATCCTAACCATTTTCGAGAAAAAAATTCCTTACCGAAAATTTAATTAGATGCCTAAATTTTTCGATGAAAAAATTTCAAATCGTTTTGAAAAAAATATTGTTAGCTAGGGGGGTCAATTGTAATCATTTTTGGTCATTTGACATATTCTCAAAATCCTACCCATTTTCTAGAAAAAAATTCAAGAAAGTGGATAAATATTTCGACAAAATTAAAAAATTTCAAATCGTTCGGAAAAAAATATGGTTATCTAGGGGGGTCAATTGCAATCATTTTTGGTCATTACACATACCCCCAAAATCCTACGCAATTTTGAGAAAAAAATTCCTTACCGAAAATCTAATTAGATGCCTAAATTTTTCGATGAAAAAGTTTCAAATCGTTTTGAAAAAAATATTGTTAGCTAGGAAGGCCAATTGCAATAATTTTTGGTCATTACACATACCCCCAAAATCCTACCCACTTTCGAGAAAAAAATTCCTTACCGAAAATCTAATTACGCGCCAAAATTTTCCGACGAAAAAAAATTTCGAGTCGTTTTGAAAAAAATATCATTCTCTAGGGGGGTCAATTGCAATAATTTTTGGTCATTACACATACCCCCAAAATCCTACCCACTTTCGAGAAAAAAATTCCTTAGCAAAAATCTAATTACGCGCCAAAATTTTTCGACGAAAAAAAATTTCAATTCGATTTGAAAAAAATATCGTTCTCTAGGGGGGTCAATTGCAATAATTTTTGGTCATTAGACATACCCTCGAAATCCTACCCACTTTCTAGAAAAAAATTCGAAAAGATGTAAAATTTTTCGACAAAATTAAAAAATTTCAAATCGTTCTGAAAAAAATATGGTTATCTAGGGGGGCCAATTGCAATCATTTTTGGTCATTAGACTTACCTTCAAAATCCTGCCCATTTTCCAGAAAAAAATTCCGTAAGTTCCAAACTTTGAACGTCAACAACTTTTCAACGAAGCCGCCATCACCAAATTGGTATTCTTCATTTTCGTCTTATTTTAGCCACTAGAATCCCCCATTACAATTTCCCCCCGTGTATATCGATCAAAAACATTATTTACAAAAAAAACTAAATTTTTAAACCACTGCATTTCCTTCACGAAACATTTAAAAGTTACTTTCATTAAAAAAAAAGTATCCCGAGCGCCACGTGGCTCTCAAAGAAAACATAAGAAACAAATGATATTATTCGAAACATTTTGCCCGTCTCTTATGTAAATATTTAACACTGTAAATGCATTTGAATTGAAAAATCGTTCAAATACTCGCGTCGTAGGGGTTAAACGAGTTATATGCGTACACTTGTACCGGTAAATCGTCGACGATGCAATCGAGAAGAATTGCACGGATGCGAGTTACGTCCGTTGATCTCCAAACGAGAATTGTATTTTTCTATTCGAACATAACCTATATTTTAATCGATCACACAAGCACAGAGCACGTAACGTAACATTCGCGTCAGTTTCCCCGGGCCTCGGTGTTCCACGTGTCGCAGGGAAGAGAAAAATCAGTTTCGAGTTAAGCAGATTGTGGATAGTGTTCAATAATTTTCACCAAGACATCGAATCCGGAAGCTCAGAAAATTGAGAAGCTTTGTCTAGGTATGTGGTACGTTATTATTATTTTTGAAAGAAATTTTAACACAAAAGTTACTTCGTTTCATGGGGAATATGAACTCTGAGAGCTTTGATATTATTAGAGATGCTTGGAAGCCACGTCTGCACAGTTTGGAAGAATTTCTGGGTTCGGTATCTTCCCTCGTGAGTTAGGACACTAATATCAACTGGTACGTCTGCTACGGTTCGCAAGAATTCTTCGATACACTAGTAGTTGTCGAGATAGGGCCCATATTTTCAACGAGAATGCAGAGTACACGATTGTAGGAAGTTCAGACCTGCGTCGAAGGGTATGCAGTGCTATAAGTAGGGTCAAGATGGATATATGTACAGTTCTGAGTCAATTTCAGTATCGAAGGTGGGCTTCGAGGATTCTGATATTAGGATTCTTTTGTTGTTCGGTATACTTGGTCTGTAGGAGCTGATTTAGAAATGTAAATGGGACTTGCGGGGCTTGCAAATGTATAGTGCAACAAGTTGAATATCTTGGGGTGGTTTGAGAGTGGAAATACAAGCATTGGAGATGAGACTTCTAATTCTAATCTTGATCTTAAATATTTTACTGAAATTGTGTAATCTTTGCTATAAGATTCATTTTATCTTTTGAACTATTATTTTTTTTTTATTTAGATGTCTGTGAATTATATTTGAACTGAACAATAAGTAGGTGAACTTCTAGATGTGTTCATCATGATAATTTTGAGAAAATATAGATGTATATTATGCCTGTGAAAGCCAGAGTCAGACATTGAAGAATTTTTAAAATTTCTTTCTTTGAAGAAACGTAAAATGTTAGGTAATAATACAGAATGCAATTGTTTAAACTATAGTCTACATTGCTAGTAGATACTACTCCTGTTTATTTGCATTTATCAATAATTATTCATAATTTAAATTGCAAGTTCGAAGGGACAGTGAATGTATTGATGAGGTTCAATTTTCAAACAGCCATAACTCCTATAATACTGAATATATTTCAATGAAACTTTTTTCTAAAGTAGAGCTCATGGGTACCAACAAAAAAGAGTTAGACAATTTTTGTCTAGGGTGTCAAATAAAATTATTAAAAATTAAAAACGAATTTTCAAGAAAAATCGATAGGGCTAGGTGCCTCGTGAAAAAAAAAATTTCGAATCGTTCTGGAAAAATTATTATCGATTGCAGGGGTTAATTGTAATCATTTTTGGTGAATAGACATAACCTCGAAATGTTAACCATTTACGAGAAAAAAATTCAGTTAGTGGACAAATTTTTTGACGAGATTGAAAACTTTCAAATCGTTTTAGAAAAATTATTTTCACGTGCAGAGGTCAATTGCAATCATTTTTGGTCATTAGACATATCCTCGAAATTCTACCCATTTTTGAGAAAAAAATTCGAGAAAGTGTGGAATTTTTCGACAAAATTAAAAAATTTCAAATCGTTTTGAAAAAATTATTTTCGCGTGCAGAGGTCAATTGTAATCATTTTTGGTCATTAGACATAACACCGAATTCCTTCCCATTTTTGAGAAAAAAATTCGAGAAGGTTGTAAAATTTTTGGACAAAATTAAAAAATTTCAAATCATCCAAAAAAAATTATAGTTAGTTACAAGAGGCAATTATAATCATTTTTTGTCATTAGACATACCCCGAAATCCTACGCATTTTCGAGAAAAAAATTGTTTACTAATGTGAGATCAAAAATGGCCCCCTAAAATTTCATGCAAATCTTTAAAACGCCATAACTTCTAAACGGATTGGTCGATTTTAACATTCAAAAAACCAAACTACGCGTATTTTGACGGAGAATGTTTACAAATTGCAAAAATATCCGAAAAGTTGATTCTTGACCCCCGAAAAATGAGAAAACCCCCCCAAAAATGGCCCAACTTTCAAACAGCCATAACTCCTACAATAGTGAATATATTTAAATGAAACTTTTTTCTAAAGTAGAGCTCATGGGTCCCTACAAAAAAGTATTAGACAAAATTTCCATACAACGTTTCAAAAATCCACTAAAAATCAAAAACCAATTTTTAGGAAAAATCGAGGGGGGTAGGTGCCTGGCGAAAGAAAAAAATTTCAAATCACCCTGGAAAAATTATTTCGGATTGCAGGAGTCAATTACAATCATTTTTGGTCAGTAGACATGCCCCCGAAATCCAGAAAAATTTTCAAAATTTTCAAAATTTCTGTAAAAAATTAATAATACAGAATGCAATTGTTTAAACTATAGTCTACTCCTGTTTACCATTCTTAACACGTTCACTGCTATATTTTCCAAATTCTATTATAATATAACAAACAATTCCATATTTAATTAATTAATAACACTAACACTATTATCAAGTCTCTGAATTTCACAGGAAAATTGCAAATTCGAAGTGAACGTCTCAACATCTGTTCAAATTTTACTATAATATAACAAATAATTCAATATTTAATTCATTAATAACACTAATGCTATTAACAAGTCTATAAATTTCACAGAAAATTGCAAATTCGAAGTGAACGTGTTAACGTGGCCCAACGTGACTGTTTCTGTACAATTAAACAATATAACTTGTTGAACTGTAATTATAAGGTGCTTAATACCATCTCTAATTGTAAATATGTAATTCAGACAACTATAAGCCTCGTGACGATCAACTATAGCGATCAATTAACTCTCAGAACTGATTTCTCTCTCCCCCTGCGACACTTTCCAATTCTCTTCAAAATGGCGCGCTGAGGGCCGAGCTGAAGTTGAGATCAAAAGGACGACGTTTCGGGAGATGCAACACAAGATGTACAGGGTGGTCGCAAACAAACCGAGATTCGATCAAACTCTTCCTCCATTTCTTTGTTTATCTCAATGAAATATTTCATTTGGAGCTAATTGTTAAAATTGCAGTTTCACGGTCGAGTGTATCCCACAAAATGGAAGTTTCAGACCTGTTTGCGACCAGCCTGCACCATCGGAGGACAATTCAATGGAGAAACTATTTTTCAGAGACGATTGCATGCTCTTCTCTTGCGTTCGATTCGTTTTATCGCGTCAGAGCTATATTTTTCTTGGGGGGGGACACATGGATTAAAAGATCAACGCTGTTCGTGATGAAATGTTTCGCGAAGAACGAGTGAAACGAGTGGTATTTTCCAGCGTTCGACGCATGATTGTATATTACGTGTACGATAGACCTGTAAATATAGGAGAGTACAATAATTGCCAAAATAATCGTGGCGCGGAGCGACAGAATCTCGATCTTTATTCCGTCTGTTGCGTCAGTTCGAATTTTTAGCGAAATTGGCGCCTCGAGGCTGACCAAGTCACTTCTAATTGCAAACTTAGGGCCACACGAGCCTTTTCTGTTAATAATATAACTCACATAAAGAGTTTTCACGTTTTGAGCATTGAAAATAGCTCGAAACGTTCATTTTACGAGTGTCTGCCGGCCGCCATCTTGTGGCGCGTGACTGGGGACTCCTCGAGGCTGACCAAGTCACTTCTAATTGCAAACTTAGGGCCACACGAGCCTTTTCTGTTAATAATATAACTCACATAAAGAGTTTTCACGTTTTGAGCATTGAAAATAGCTTGAAACGTTCATTTTTAACTGCTGGCCGCCATCTTGAGCGTCCAAGTGATTTCTGGACTCGACTTTGGGGCCCCCAGTTGCCAATAAAAGAGACTTCGAAGGTTTAAATCTTGAATTGATTAAAATAATTGCATTGGTACTGGATTGTTTGAGAATTGATGGAAATGAGCAATCGAATCTGAATTCAGTTATGTTGTCCGCCATGTTCGAACTTGCTGAACTCGTAGTCGTGAGAATTGGATGTGATTACGTCTAAACACTGCCTATTTACACTTACTCTTACTGCCAATTCATCAAGATTCGTTGGAAACCTACTGTCGAACTGAATTACTGCCCGTTTTTACTTCGTTTTTTTTTATTCATACTTTTATACGTGAAATGATTACAAACTATTGTAGAAAGTTTTTTGGTAATATTTAGAGCTTGGAAAGAAATTATACAAATGTCAAATTCGAAGTATTTGGTAGAATGGGGGGTCAAAATATGATGAAAATGAAGAATATTAACTTCTTGACTGAGGCTTCGTTGAAAAGTTATTAATAATTGAGTTAAAAAATTTCAAATCGTTTTGGAAAAAATATTGTCTGTTGAGGGGGGCAATTAGAATCATTTTTGGTCATTAGACATACCTTCGAAATTCTACCCAATTTCGAGAAAAAAATTCTTTATCGAAAATGTAATGTCTGATCATGATTGAATGATTCTCCTGAAATTTCGTGTGTTTCAAATCGTTTTGGAAGAAATATTTTCGGTTGAGGGGGTCAATTAGAATCATTTTTGGTCATTAGACATAACCTCGAAATCCTAGCCATTTTCGAGAAAAAAATTCGAGAAGGTATTGAAATTTTTGGACGAAATTAAAAAATTTCAAATCATACTAAAAAAATTATATTTAGTTGGAGGGGTCAATTACAAGTATTTTTGGTCGATAGACGTACCCTCGAAATCGTAACCATTTTCGAGAAAAAAATTCAGGAAAGTGGATAAATTTTTCGACAAAATTAAAAAATTTCAAATTATACTAAAAAAATTATATTTATTTGCAATGGGTAATTACGATCATTTTTGGTTATTATACATACTCCCGAAATCCTACGCATTTTCGAGAAAAAAATTGTTTACTAATGTGAGATCAAAAATGGTCCCCTAAAATTTCATTCAAATCTTTAAAAAATCATAACTTCTGAACGGATTGGAGGATTTTAACGTTTAAAAAGGCAAACAACGCATATTTTAGTGGAGAATACATAGAAATTATAAAAATATTCAAAAAGTTGATGCTTGACACCGCAAAATTAGAAAAACCCCAAAAAAATGGTCCAATTTTCAAACGACCATAACTCCTACAATAATCAATGGATTTCATTGAAATTTAGTTTGGAAGTAGGTCTCGTGGGTACCTACAAAAAAGTATTAAACAACATTTTCGTAGAGCGTCAAACAAAATTACTAAAAATCAAAAATGAAGTTTTAAGAAAAATCGACAGGGGATAGGTGCCCAAATTTTTCATTGAAAAAAAAAATTTCAAATTTTCTTAAAAAAATTATTTCTAGTTAGGGGAGACAATTACAAGTATTTTTGGTCAATAGACGTACCCTCAAAATCCTACCCAATTTCGAGAAAAAAATTCAAGAAAGTAGATAAATTTTTCTCAAAATTAAAAAATTTCAAATCGTTTTAAAAAAAATATTGTTATCTAGGGGAGTCAATTACAATCATTTTTGGTGAATAGACCTACCCTCAAAATCCTACCCAATTTCGAGAAAAAAATTCAAGAAAGTAGATAAATTTTTCTCAAAATTAAAAAATTTCAAATCGTTTTGAAAAAAATATTGTCATTTGCAGGGGTCTATTACAATCATTTTTGGTCATTATACATACCCCCAAAATCCTCCCCAATTTCGAGAAAAAAATTAATTACTGCCAGAACATTAAATGTTAATAACTTTTCAACGAAGCCTCCATCAACAAATTAGTATTCTTCACTTTCGTCTTATTTTGTCCTCTAGAATCCCCCATTAAAATATTTCCCAGGGTTTCCGAACACCCTGTATAGTGATGAATGTTAGAACAATTTTTTTTATTAATTAGGCGATCTTCGAGGCTAGAAAAATCAATAAATCTCTTCTCAATCCTCTTCAAGACTCTTCTCCTAGATTCTCAAAAATAAAAAAAATTGTTCCAATAATTCTACAATAAAAAAGTTCATAAAATCATAAAAACCTTCACGAGACTGAAAACTATAAAAAACAATTATTCCTATTTTTCTGATGCATTGTTTGTCAACTTGACGTTCTAGAACTTTTGTTCATCGACAGAGTCGACAATCAATGCATCATTATTCGTTGATAACGCATTTTTTAAATAAACAATTTAATAAAGAATTTTTAATAAAAAAGAAATAAAAAATCTCTGTTCAAACGCGATCAAACTCATTCAAAAAAACTTTGCCACTACAGTCTTGATAACTTAGGCTAATTTTACAAATAGGTAAAAGCACCATGGCGTTCGTTTTTTTACACTCAACGTTTACATTCTTTTAGCATTTAAAGCCCACTATATTCATTCATCGATAATGATCATCCCTCGCGACCCCCATTACGATTCTCGCAGTTCGAACGTGGCCCAACAAAATAAATAAAAAGAACCACTGGCGTAACACGGAATATTATAATTATTATATTTTAGTAAAAAGAATTTATCGATAATATAGTAGGATAAATCAGTCGCGTAAGCAGTTTTACCTAATTACGTAGTCTTTTTAAGCGAACCATAATTGCTAGTCTCTAACTTGCGTACGTGCACGCGTGTACCCGCACGTCTCGGCGAAAATATATACTGGATGTTTTACGAATTCCACGCTGGAACGGCTTTATCGCGTTGCAAACCGTTTCGCGAACGAAATAATCGGTTTATCGTTCTGCCACCGCGCGGTGAGCGCCCAGCGCGCCCTCTGGAACGAGCGAGGGGGCGGGGCTGGGCGTGTCTGGTCACGTGCTGCGCAGCTGGGGTGCGCAGAGGCCCACTCTGGCAGCCTGGCGACCATTTCCAGCTCCCCTGAGTTCCAGAATCGCTGAAACGAGATGATTCCAGGCGAAATGTTAGTTTCTGGAAAAGTGTCGTTAATACATCTGGATAATTATGGGGAAAAGTGAGGATTGCGACGCGTTAAAGTCGTTCAGCGTTCTACTTATGCACCTAATATGTATATGCGTGTAAGGAGCGACTAAAGATGGAAGAGTGGGGGATTGAAAAAGAAAAAAAAGAGGAACGAATATAATGCCATTTTTATGCATGCATATATCGTACTAATGATTATTATAAATTTCTGTTTTATTAATATTATTATTACTACTATGGTTTTAACGCCATTTACTGTCATCGACTATTAATTATCGCTATTAATTATAATTAATGTTCAAAGCTGCAAATTACTATTGTAATGTGCGCTTCGATTTTTATATATGTACGAGAAGGAAATCGATTTACTCTATAGGAGACGTAACTGTATTTTGGTATAGTGCACGATGACGCTGTGTACGTGGGAGTCTGTGTGTATGTGCGTGTGTGTGTGTCTCTGTAAGAGAGATACGGATTAATCCTGTATTTTGTAAATGTTGAGTTGCCGATACGTCTGTTTTTCTCTTGTGCTTATTTTTAGCTAGATATCGTGCAGGCAGTTACTATTTCATTCTGACGAACGATATCTGCATTGTTGTCTGGTGGAAATCTCCTTTTGGATTATGATAACAGATAAAATGTAGAGTGTAAAGAGAAATGGGGGAAATTGTTTATATAGGGTGTTCTACACAGGGAGAAATTTTAATGGAAGATTGTGGAGGCCAAAATAAGACGAAAATGGAGAATAGCAATTTGTTGATGGAGGCTTCGTTTAAAAGTTATTAACAATTAAGTTCAATAATTTCTAATCGTTTTAAAAAAATTATATTTATTTCGAGGGGTTAATTGCAATCATTTTTGGTGATTAGACGTACCTTCGAAATCCTGGCCAATTTCGAGAAAAAAATTAGTTAGTGAAAATATGATGTCTGATCATGAATGGATGATTCCCCTGAAATTTTATGTGTTTCAAATCGTTTTGGAAAAATTATTTTCTGGTGCTGGGGTCGATTACAATCATTTTTGGTGAATTGATGTATTCTCGAAATCCTAACCATTTTCGAGAAAAAAATTCGAGAAGGTGTGAAATTTATTGAGGAAATTAAAATATTTCGAATCGTTTTGAAAAAAATATTGTTAGCTGTGGGGGTCAATTAGAATCATTTTTGGTCATTAGATATACCCTCGAAATTTTGCGCATTTTCGAGAAAAAAATTCAGGAAAGTGGATAAATTTTTTGACAAAATTAAAATATTTCAAATCGTTCTGAAAAAAATACTGTTATCTTTGGGAAACAATTAGAATCATTTTTTGTGAATAGACATACCCCCGAAATTTTGGGCATTTTCGAGAAAAAAATTCGGGAAAGTGGATAATTTTTCGACAAAATTAAAATATTTCAAATCGTTCTGAAAAAAATAGTGTTAGCTGTGGGAGTCAATTACAATCATTTTTGGTCAATTGATATATTCTCAAAATCCTAACCATTTTCGAGAAAAAAATTCGAGAAGGTGTGAAATTTTTTGAAAAAATTAAAAAATTTCAAATCGTTCTGAAAAAAATACTGTTATCTTTGGGATTCAATTATAATCATTTTTGGTCATTAGACATACCTCCGAAATCCTGCGCATTTTCGAGAAAAAAATTGTTTTCCGAAAATCTAATCTGAGGCCAGAAATGGTACCTCAAAAATTTCGTGAGAATCTTTAAAAAACCATAACTTCTGAACGGATTGGTCGATTTTAATGTTCAAAAAGCCAAACGCCGCGTATTTTAGTGGAGAATATGTAGAAATTCTAAAAATATTAGAAAACTTGCTCCTTAACCCCGTAAAATGCGAAAAACCCCATAAAAGTGGCCCAATTTTCAAACGACCATAACTCCCACACTAGTGAGTATATTTGAATGAAACTTTTTTCTAACGTAGAGCTCATGAATACCTACAAAAAAGTACTAGACAACTTTTCCATACAGCGCCACCCAAATTTATTAAAAATGAAAAACGAAGTTTTAAGAAAAATCAACAGGGGGTAGGTGTCCAAATTTTTCGTCGAAAAAAAAAATTTCAAATCGTTTCAAAAAAATTATTTTTATCTAGGGGAGTCAATTACAATCATTTTTGGTCATTAGACATACCCTCAAAATCCTACCCACTTTCGAGAAAAAAATTCAGGAAAATGGATAAATTTTTCGAGAAAATTAAAAAATTTCAAATCGTTTTGAAAAAAATACTGTTAGCTGTGGGGGTCAATTGCAGTAATTTTTGGTCATTAGACATACCCTCAAAATCCTACCCACTTTCGAGAAAAAAATTCCGGAAAGTAGATAAATTTTTCGAGAAAATTAAAAAATTTCAAATCGTTTTGAAAAAAATACTGTTAGCTGTGGGGGTCAATTGCAATAATTTTTGGTCATTAGACACACCCTCAAAATCCTGCCCACTTTCGAGAAAAAAATTCAGGAAAATGCCTAAATTTGTCGGTGAAAAAAAAAAATTTCAAATCGTTTCAAAAAAATTATTTTTATCTAGGGGAGTCAATTACAATTATTTTTGGTCATTAGACATACCCTCAAAATCCTACCCACTTTCGAGAAAAAAATTCAGGAAAATGGATAAATTTTTTGAGAAAATTAAAAAATTTCAAATCGTTTTGAAAAAAATATTGTTAGCTGTGGGGGTCAATTGCAATAATTTTTGGTCATTAGACACACCCCCAAAATCCTACTCAATTTCAAGAAAAAAATTAATTACTGGCAGAACATTAAACATTAATAACTTTTTAACGAAGCCTCCATCAACAAATTAATATTCTTAATTTTCGTCTTATTTTGGGCTCTAGAATCCATTAAAATTTCCCCCAGGTATGTATATTTCCCCTATATAAAAGCAATTATGTATTATTAAATTAATTTTTATTCAACAAATAATAGATATACAAAATTGTATATCTTTTATACCCTGTTCGAAGTTCAACATAAATTTTGCCCATCGCTGATTCATCACAGAAAAAAAAATCAGTTTCAAATTATGAAATAGTTAAAATATCACTATCTCCTTTAGAACAAAAAAAAAATAGTTAAAATACAAAATTTAGTTCAGAGATTGTTTGCTGGGCAACTGATACACGGTGTCGTTCGTTGATATGCAATTCCTCCCCGGAAGAAGTATACTAATGACCTGGAAAGATCGCCTCTGGCAATCGACGACTCCATCTTGAACGATCTTCTCGAAAAAATCATTTCATCCCTGGTTAAAATCGCGTAAACTGCGGATCTTTATGAAATGGAAGCTTTCCAGCGATTAATAATTGGCATCTTCGAGTGTTTCTCATATTCTTCTATTCAAAATAAAAATCCGCAGTCTGACGATAAAAAATGAAATTGGGGGATGGTTTTGGGGTTGTTCAGAGGCGATGTTTGCAGCCCCGTCAGGTAACACGTGTTTCAAACAAGACTGTAAATAGGAAATAGCAGGCGTTCGATGGACCTCCACCTTAAGGTTCCCAACACTACTCCCGACGTTTAAGTGCCTAAAAACCGGAAAAAAATGCGTTTATCCTCCTCGAATCTTCATTGTCTAGTTTCTAGAAGCGGGTAAGATACTATTTTGCCGGATCTAAATAGCAAAACGGACACACCTGGGAGAAATTTCAAAGGTAGATTCTGGAGACCGAAATAAGTCGAAAATCAAGAATAAAAATTTCTCGATTGAGGCTTCGTTAAAGAGTTATTAACAGTTGAATCTCCTGGAGCGCCAAGCGCTGCGCGCGCACCTTAGTAGTTCCCAACTCCGCTCAGTGTGGCGCTGCGGTAGCCTCGCCGCTCCGCAGACGGAACTTCAAACGTTAATAACTCCTCAACGAAGCCTCAAACGACAAATTGTTATTCTTCATTTTCGTTTCAGTTTGGGCTCCAGAATCTCCCGTTAAAATTTCTCGGCCTTGAATCGTATTTTATCCGACTGGTAGCTCGACGTCGCAGTGGACGGATGTCGCTTGACACCTTGGGCAGATCTCAGCACTCTGACGAAACGAACGTGGATCGTTTATTTTTTATTCGCGGCATAAAGAGTCCCGGTCGTTTCCGCGGAGCGCGTTTACGAATATTTTGCGTTGAAAAGGTGCGCCGTGAACCGGCATCCACGACTATAACGCGTTAGGCGCACGTTGGAAATAGGTATATGTATATCTCAGGCGCGCAGGTCGGATTTTTCGAGCAACACGGACTCCAGAAACGGATATAAATAAACATTCGAAGCACAAAGGGTCAATGGTACAAATCGAACATTTGGATTTTGAAATTTATTTTTTTTCCGAGGTCGAATTTTATTTGGGAAAATCGATTGTCAGCGAAGAATCCGATTGCCTTAGTACAACTGAAGCGATCTTTCCCCCCCACCCCCCCACCCTCTGTTCCAGTGATAATCGTACAAAGATACACGCGACCGATTTGCGACGCACCCTGCAAACGCGCGAGCGCGTGCGTGTATATTAATTATTGCAGATATATATATACGAAAGAATATATATAAATAAATAAGTAAATATATGTATATATATTTAAACAAAAACAGAATATATATATGTGTGTGTGTATGTGTATTCAGGCACACTGAGACTCGAATTTTTGGGGCAGACTTCGATTTTTGAAATTAATGGTTTATTGGAAATGTGTTTTTTTTTTTAAAAGAGAATGAAAAATAGATGTTATTTTGGAGGTTAGTTTTGTGAGTTTTAATGACATTTTTGGTGGGAAGTTAGATAGTTTAGAGGTTAGTTTATCGATTTTATTGAAATTTTAGAGGTTAGTTTATCAATTTTATCGAAATTTTTGTTATAAAAATGAGATGGTGTCTTAAAAATCGTTTCTTTTATTAATTAAAGTCACTTATCAACAAAATAAGTTAGTAATTTTCAAAATGGCGGCAAGTTACGTCTCAAAATTGAAAGAAAAATAGATGTTATGAAATTTTAGAGGTTAATTTATGAGTTTTAATGAAATTTTTGGTGCAAAATGACATTGTCTATTAAAAATCGTTTCTTTTATTAATGGAAGTCATTTGTCAACAAAAGAAGTTAGTAATTTTCAAAATGGCGGCAAGTCACGTCTCAAAATTGAAAGAAAAATACAGATTATGAAATTTTAGTGGTTTTAAATTCTTGATAATCTTTTTTCTAAACATTTCTGAAGAAAACTTGTTGATACAGGTTAGTCATTTTCAAAATGGCGGCAAGTTAGGTCTCAAAATTGAAAGAAAAATTCATATTATGAAACTTTAGAGGTTAGTTTATCAATTTTATCGAAATTTTTGTTAGAAAATTAGATGGTTTCTTAAAAATCGTTTCTTTTATCAATGAAAAATTGAAAGAAAAATAGATATTATGAAACTTTAGAGGTTAGTTTATCAATTTTATCGAAATTTTTGTTATAAAATGAGATTTTCTCTTGAAAATCATTTCTTTTATCAATGCAAGTCACTCGTCAACAAAACAATATTAATTTTAAAACAAATAGGTTCTTTTTGTTCAATAATAAAAATATAAACAAAAAATAAGTCTATTTTAAAATCTAACTAAAATTTATTCATTAATTTCTCGTCAAAAGAGGAGACATATTCAGAATAAACAATCAAATCTCATTTCCTTTATTATTTCATTTATTAATAATTATTATTTCATACCAAAATTTAATTAATATTCTTCCAATATAAAAAATTGAAATACTCTCTAATATAATTAAATTTAATATAAAAAGAGAAATAAATATTGACATATTGAAATTGAAATATTCTCTAATATAATTAAATTTAATTTAAAAAAATAAATAATATTGAAATAATAATATATATATATATATTTCAATATTATTTATATTTCTCTTTTTATATTACATTTAATTATACTTGAGAATATTTCAATTTTATATAGATATATATAAAATAATAATATTTCATTTCCATTTCAATTTTAATAATAATATTTCAATTTTAATAGTAATATTCCAATTTCATTTCAATTTTAATAGTAAGATTTCAATTTCATTTCAATTTTAATAGTAATATTTCAATTTCATTTCAATTTAATTTCAATTTTAATAATAATATTTCAATTTCATTTCAATTTTAATTATAATATTTCAATTTTAATAGTAATATTTCAATTTCATTTCAATTTTTATAATAATATTTCAATTTTGATAGTAATATTTCATTTTCATTTCAATTTTTATAATAATATTTCAATTTTGATAGTAACATTTCATTTTCATTTCAATTTTAATAATAATATTTCAATTTCATTTTAATTTTAATAATAATATTTCAATTTCATTTCAATTTTAATAATAATATTTCAATTTCATTTCAATTTTAATAATAGTATTTCAATTTTAATAATAGTATTTCAATTTTAATAATAATATTTCAATTTCATTTCAATTTTAATAATAATATTTCAATTTTAATAATAATATTTCAATTTCATTTCAATTTTAATAATAATATTTCAATTTCATTTCAATTTTAATAATAATATTTCAATTTTAATAATGATATTTCAATTTCATTTCAATTTTAATAATAATATTTCAATTTCATTTCAATTTTAATAATATTTCAATTTCATTTCAATTTTAATAATATTTCAATTTCATTTCAATTTAATTTCAATTTAATTTCAATTTTAATAATAATATTTCAATTTCATTTCAATTTTAATTATAATATTTCAATTTTAATAATAATATTTCAATTTCATTTCAATTTTAATAATAATATTTCAATTTCATTTCAATTTTAATAATAATATTTCAATTTTAATAATGATATTTCAATTTCATTTCAATTTCATTTCAATTTTAATAATAATATTTCAATTTCATTTCAATTTTATATATATAAAATCGAAATATTCTCTACTATAACTAAATTTAATACACATATAACTCTGCTCCAAATGGTCGAGTAACAGTGTGAATATATATACACACACACACTATATATATATACATACACAGAGAAACACGAGTGTCCGTAAAAAGGAACCTTGAGGTCGCGGCGCTGGTCCCCGGGAACCGGAAGTACCGCGACGAGAAGCAGATATTTTGTTGCACGCGGGAGAGCAAAAGAAGAAGAAAAAAAAAATGAAGTCAATTGTTTCAATTACGTAAAGAAAAAACCCCCTGCATCACTGTAACATACCTCTAGAAACGTTTTATAGTTTAAATTAGCCTTCGGGTTATCGATCGAGTTATTTTTCAAAGAACGATGGAAACAGAATGACTATACTTCGAAAAATATGATTTCGATGCTTGGTAATCCGAGGGTTAAGACTGATTCAGCGGACTCGCTGCAAGAAAGCCAGGAGCGTATTTTTTAATTATGCTATTATTATTAAAATTATTATTATATTATATTATTATTGTTTGTAATTACGATTACTATCGAATTTGTTTTTAATAAACGGCAGGTGCCATGATTACAAATCATCTCTATTCTACCCAAAGTATCACTATTGTTATTGTTTTTAATCATTTGTTTACTTTCTGTAAAATTTATCAGTTTTATTTCGTAAAGTTTGGTTAGGTTTGTCGAAAGAATTCTGTGGAGTTTAATTAATTACAATTGCTTTGTTTTTAATTATTTGTTTACTTTTTATCACCCAAAATTTATTTGTTTTATTTCGTAAAGTTTGGTTAGGTTTGTCGAAAGAATTCTGTGGAGTTTAATAAATTGCAATTGTTTTTAATCATTTGTTTACTTTCTGTAAAATTTATCAGTTTTATTTCGTAAAGTTTGGTTAGGTTTGTCGAAAGAATTCTGTGGAGTTTAATTAATTACAATTGCTTTGTTTTTAATTATTTGTTTATTTTTTATCACCTAAAATTTATCAGTTTTATTTCGTAAAGTTTGGTTAGGTTTGTCGAAAGAATTCTGTGGAGTTTAATAAATTACAATTGTTTTTAATCATTTGTTTACTTTCTGTAAAATTTATCAGTTTTATTTCGTAAAGTATGGTTAGGTTTGTCGAAAGAATTCTGTGGAGTTTAATTAATTACAATTGCTTTGTTTTTAATTATTTGTTTACTTTTTATCACCCAAAATTTATCAGTTTTATTTCGTAAAGTTTGGTTAGGTTTGTCGAAAGAATTCTGTGGAGTTTAATTAATTACAATTGTTTTTAATCATTTGTTTATTTTCTGTAAAATTTATCAGTTTTATTTCGTAAAGTTTGGTTAGGTTTGTCGAAAGAATTCTGTGGAGTTTAATTAATTACAATTGCTTTGTTTTTAATTATTTGTTTACTTTTTATCACCCAAAATTTATCAGTTTTATTTCGTAAAGTTTGGTTAGGTTTGTCGAAAGAATTCTGTGGAGTTTAATAAATTGCAATTGTTTTTAATCATTTGTTTACTTTCTGTAAAATTTATCAGTTTTATTTCGTAAAGTTTGGTTAGGTTTGTCGAAAGAATTCTGTGGAGTTTAATTAATTACAATTGCTTTGTTTTTAATTATTTGTTTATTTTTTATCACCTAAAATTTATCAGTTTTATTTCGTAAAGTTTGGTTAGGTTTGTCGAAAGAATTCTGTGGAATTTAATTAATTACAATTGTTTTTAATCATTTGTTTACTTTCTGTAAAATTTATCAGTTTTATTTCGTAAAGTTTGGTTAGGTTTGTCGAAAGAATTCTGTGGAGTTTAATTCATTGCAATTGTTTTTAATTATTTGTTTACTTTTTATCACCCAAAATTTATTAGTTTTATTTCGTAAAGTTTGGTTAGGTTTGTCGAAAGAATTCTGTGGAGTTTAATAAATTGCAATTGTTTTTAATCATTTGTTTACTTTCTGTAAAATTTATCAGTTTTATTTCGTAAAGTTTGGTTAGGTTTGTCGAAAGAATTCTGTGGAGTTTAATTAATTACAATTGCTTTGTTTTTAATTATTTGTTTACTTTTTATCACCCAAAATTTATTAGTTTTATTTCGTAAAGTTTGGTTAGGTTCGTCGAAAGAATTCTGTGGAGTTTAATTAATTACAATTGTTTTTAATCATTTGTTTATTTTCTGTAAAATTTATCAGTTTTATTTCGTAAAGTTTGGTTAGGTTTGTCGAAAGAATTCTGTGGAGTTTAATAAATTGCAATTGTTTTTAATCATTTGTTTATTTTCTGTAAAATTATTAGTTTTATTTCGTAAAGTTTGGTTAGGTTTGTCGAAAGAATTCTGTGGAGTTCAATTAATTACAATTGCTTTGTTTTTAATTATTTGTTTACTTTTTATCACCCAAAATTTATCAGTTTTATTTCGTAAAGTTTGGTTAGGTTTGTCGAAAGAATTCTGTGGAGTTTAATAAATTGCAATTGTTTTTAATCATTTGTTTACTTTCTGTAAAATTTATCAGTTTTATTTCGTAAAGTTTGGTTAGGTTTGTCGAAAGAATTCTGTGGAGTTTAATTAATTACAATTGCTTTGTTTTTAATCATTTGTTTACTTTTTATCACCCAAAATTTATCAGTTTTATTTCGTAAAGTTTGGTTAGGTTTGTCGAAAGAATTCTGTGGAGTTTAATAAATTGCAATTGTTTTTAATCATTCGTTTACTTTCTGTAAAATTTATCAGTTTTATTTCGTAAAGTTTGGTTAGGTTTGTCGAAAGAATTCTGTGGAGTTTAATTAGTTACAATTGCTTTGTTTTTAATTATTTGTTTACTTTTTATCACCTAAAATTTATCAGTTTTATTTCGTAAAGTTTGGTTAGGTTTGTCGAAAGAATTCTGTGGAGTTTAATTAATTACAATTGTTTTTAATCATTTGTTTACTTTCTGTAAAATTTATCAGTTTTATTTCGTAAAGTTTGGTTAGGTTTGTCGAAAGAATTCTGTGGAGTTTAATTAATTACAATTGCTTTGTTTTTAATTATTTGTTTACTTTTTATCACCTAAAATTTATCAGTTTTATTTCGTAAAGTTTGGTTAGGTTTGTCGAAAGAATTCTGTGGAGTTTAATAAATTGCAATTGTTTTTAATTATTTGTTTACTTTTTATCACCCAAAATTTATTAGTTTTATTTCGTAAAGTTTGGTTAGGTTTGTCGAAAGAATTCTGTGGAATTTAATTAATCACAATTGTTTTTCATCATTTGTTTACTTTCTGTAAAATTTATCAGTTTTATTTCGTAAAGTTTGGTTAGGTTTGTCGAAAGAATTCTGTGGAGTTTAATTAATTACAATTGCTTTGTTTTTAATTATTTGTTTACTTTTTATCGCCTAAAATTTATTAGTTTTATTTCGTAAAGTTTGGTTAGGTTTGTCGAAAGAATTCTGTGGAGTTTAATTCATTGCAATTGCAATTTAATTTACTATTATTATTATTATTATATAAATTAACATTTTGCAGTTTTTAATTTCGATTACTTTGAGTCTGTTTTTGCAACGTGGTTAAAATGGAGGCGCAGTCTTCGTCAGTAGCCAAGCATTGCCCGAAAGCTTCGAGCAGAAGAGGCTCCTCCATGACGGCCATTTTGTAGTCTTGGAAGGAAATTTTCCCATCGCGATCGACGTCCATTTTCTTCAAAGTCAATTCTGATAGATCTCTGACTGCTTCGTCTGGATCTTCTTCGCCAGGTTGTTTTATCAAACAATTCCTGCAAAAAACATTTTATTAATAAAACATTTTATTAATTTAAAGAGGGTTAAAAATTCTTGAATTTTTGTGACGCCATTCTGAGACTGTTTTCGGTTTTGTTGATGAATTTTTGAACTTTCCAGAGCTTATATGGTGTCTCATTTGATATAATTTGTTAGATTATAAATAATTTCAATTTATTAGGTATATTAAGTATTTATTAATAAAATATTTTATTAATTTAAAGACTGTTTAAACATTCTTGAATTTTTCTAACGCCATTTTGGTACTGTTTTCGGTTTTGTTGATGAATTATTGAACATATACTGTTTCATTTGATATAATTTATTAGATTATAAATAATGTTAATTTATTAGGTATATTAAGTATTTATTAATAAAATATTTTATTAATTTAAAGACTGTTTAAACATTCTTGAACTTTTGTGACGCCATTTTGGTACTGTTTTCGGTTTTGTTGATGAATTATTGAACATATAGTGTTTCATTTGATATAATTTATTGAATTATTAATAATGTTAATTTATTAGGTATATTAAGTATTTATTATAAAGCATTTTATTAATTTAATTGCTGTTTAAAAATTCTTGAATTTTTGTGACGCCATTTTGGTACTGTTTTCGGTTTTGTTGATGAATTTTTGAACTTTCTAGAGCTTATATAGTGTCTCATTTGATATAATTTATTAGATTATAAATAATGTTAATTTATTAGATTTTATTAAAGCTAGAATTTTTGATTCTTTTTCAAAATTTCTGTGTTTTTAGTTAGATTAATTGAATCGAGTGCATTTTTGAGTATCTTGTTATTGTAGAAGATATGAATTTTTTTCTCGAAAGGGGGTAGGATTTTGGGGGTATGTGTAATGACCAAAAATGATTGTATTTGACCCCAGAATCTAGAAATAATTTTTTTAGAAAAATTGAAATTTTTTTTTTTAGACAGTCCATCCCCTTTAAGTTCTTCTTAAAAACTAGTTTTTGATTTTTAGTAATTTTGTTTGACACTCTACCGAAAAATTGTCTAATACTTTTTTGTAGGTACCTATGAGCTCTACTTTAGAAAAAAGTTTCATTGAAATATGTTCACTATTGTAGAAATTATGGCTGTTTGAAAATTGAACCACTTTTATGGGGTTTTTTGCATTTTACGGAGTCAAGAAGCAACTTTTCTAATATTTTTAGAATTTCTACAAATTCTATAGTAAAATACGCAGCGTTTGGCTTTTCGAACATTAAAATCGTCCAATCCAATCAAAAGTTATGGTATTTTAAAGATTCAAATGAAATTTCAGGGAACCATTTTTAATCTCACATTAAATTTTCAGTAAACAATTTTTTTCTCGAAAATGCGAAGGATTTCGGGGGTATGTCTATTCACAAAAAATGATTATAATTGAATCCCAAAGATAACAGTATTTTTTTCAGAACGATTTGAAATTTTTTAATTTTTTCAAAAAATTTCACACATTTTCGAATTTTTTTCTCGAAAATGCGTAGGATTTCGAGGATATGTCTAATGACAAAAAATGATTGTAATAGCCCTCTGCAACTACTTATAATTTTTTTAGTATAATTTGAAATTTTTTATTTTCGTCGAAAAATTCATCCACTTTCCTGAATTTTTTTCTCGAAAATGGGTAGGATTTTGAGGGTATGTCTAATGACCAAAAATAATTGCAATTGAGCCCCCTAGCTAAAAATAATTTTTTCAAAACGATTTGAAATTTTTTTTATCAAAGCACCTAACCTCTGTCGATTTTTCTTAAAAATTCGTTTTTTATTTTTAATAATTTTGTTTGACACCCTACAGAAAAATTGTCTAATACTTTTTTGTAGGCACCCATAAGCTCTATTTCAGAAAAAAGTTTCATTTAAATATATTCACTATTGTAGGAGTTATGGCTGTTTGAAGTTGTTAAAAAACAATATTCACTCTGCAATATTAAATATGAAATTAAATATCAAAAAAATCTGCAATTTTAAATATGAAATTAAATATCAAAAAAATCTGCAATTTTAAATATGAAATTAAATATGAGAAAAGCCTGCAATTTTAAATATGAAATTAAATTGATAAAAATCTACAATTTTAAATATGAAATTAAATATCAAAAAAATCTACAATTTTAAATATGAAATTAAATATCAAAAAAATCTACAATTTTAAATATGAAATTAAATATGACAAAAATCTACAATTTTAAATATAAAATTAAATATGACAAAAATCTACAATTTTAAATATGAAATTAAATATCAGAAAAATCTGCAATTTTAAATATGAAATTAAATATTCACTCTCTTTGCAATTTTAAATATGAAATTAAATATTCACTCTCTTTGCAATTTTAAATATGAAATTAAATATGACAAAAATCTGCAATTTTAAATATGAAATTAAATATCAAAAAAATCTACAATTTTAAATATGAAATTAAATATGACAAAAATCCTCAATTTTAAATATGAAATTAAATATTCACTCTCTTTGCAATTTTAAATATGAAATTAAATATCAAAAAAATCCTCAATTTTAAATATGAAATTAAATATTCACTCTCTCTGCAATTTCAAATATCAAAAAAATCCACAATTTTAAATACAAAACCCTTAAATAAATGGCTCCCATAAATCTATCATCAATAAACTCAACAATGGCCACTCGAAAACCTTTACTTGAACAATTGAAAGATCTCATCCTTCGTAATGAATCCATCGTTGTTAAGATCGTAAACTTTAAAGCAAAATTCGATCTTCTCACGCAGGCTGCCTCGAAGATACAGATCCAGGCCCATGATCCACGTGTCTAGCCTGATGATCCCCTCATTTTCTCGATCCCAGCAACAAAAAACACGCTCCACCAACGCGTCCTCAGTGATCACTTTGAACTTATTGTGCAGAAAATCTCGAAAAATCGATCTGTCTATACCCTGGAAAAATTCCAAATCAATCAACAAATAAAATCCTCCATTACAACTATTTCAAACCATAAAAAATTATCAATTTAATAAAAATTGTACACAAAATACATTTATCGACATTTTAATTGCATTTTAGCCTCTTCAAGCAATAAAAAATAATCAATTTAATAAAAATTGCAAACAAAATATATTTATAAATATTTTAATTGCATTCTAGCCTCTTCAAGCAATAAAAAATAATCAATTTAATAAAAATTGTACACAAAATATATTTATAAATATTTTAATTGCATTCTAGCCTCTTCAAGCAATAAAAAATAATCAATTTAATAAAAATTGTACACAAAATATATTTATAAATATTTTAATTGCATTCTAGCCTCTTCAAGCAATAAAAAATAATCAATTTAATAAAAATTGTACACAAAATATATTTATCAATCTTTTAATTGCATTCTAGTCTCTTCAAGCAATAAAAAATAATCAATTTAATAAAAATTGTACACAAAATATATTTATAGACATTTTAATTGCATTCTAGCCTCTTCAAGCAATAAAAAATAATCAATTTAATAAAAATTGTACACAAAATATATTTATAAATATTTTAATTGCATTCTAGCCTCTTCAAGCAATAAAAAATAATCAATTTAATAAAAATTGTACACAAAATATATTTATAAATATTTTAATTGCATTCCAGCCTCTTCAAGCAATAAAAAATAATCAATTTAATAAAAATTGTACACAAAATATATTTATAAATATTTTAATTGCATTCTAGCCTCTTCAAGCAATAAAAAATAATCAATTTAATAAAAATTGTACACAAAATATATTTATAAATATTTTAATTGCATTCTAGCCTCTTCAAGCAATAAAAAATAATCAATTTAATAAAAATTGTACACAAAATATATTTATAAATATTTTAATTGCATTCTAGCCTCTTCAAGCAATAAAAAATAATCAATTTAATAAAAATTGTACACAAAATATATTTATAAATATTTTAACTGCATTCTAGACTCTTCAAGCAATAAAAAATAATCAATTTAATAAAAATTGTACGCAAAATATATTTATAAATATTTTAATTGCATTCTAGCCTCTTCAAGCAATAAAAAATAATCAATTTAATAAAAATTGCAAACAAAATATATTTATAAATATTTTAATTGCATTCTAGCCTCTTCAAGCAATAAAAAATAATCAATTTAATAAAAATTGTACACAAAATATATTTATAAATATTTTAATTGCATTCTAGCCTCTTCAAGCAATAAAAAATAATCAATTGAATAAAAATTGTACACAAAATATATTTATAAATATTTTAATTGCATTCTAGCCTCTTCAAGCAATAAAAAATAATCAATTTAATAAAAATTGCAAACAAAATATATTTATAGACATTTTAATTGCATTCTAGCCTCTTCAAAGGAGTGTTAGAATAATCAATTTAATAAAAATTGTAAACAAAATATATTAATAAATATTTTAACTGTATTCTAGAGTGTTGAAGGTTCAGAAATGTTTGTTTAAATAATGTGTGGTGATTTTAAGGGCATCAACAGGGTTGGAAGCGTGTTTCCAACTGAATACAAAATGGCAGCTGCACGCGAACTGTGGTTTGCAGTGTCACTACCTCTATAGTTCGGTTCGATTGCTGTCTTCTGCCCATAATGAACGGTTGCAATACTTGTTGCTGGCCAAAACTGGTCAAATTCTTGTACTGCTTGCACAGACTATCCAACTCGAACCTGAGGATAATTAAACACTGTTTAAAAATAAAACAAAGGCACCAAATTCATACAAAAATATATAAATCACTCATCTAATCCTAGTAAACAAGATTAGATATTTATCTCAGAAAATACACAATAATAAAACATTCTAAAATCATGTACTTTACATAGGTAAATAATTTTTTAGCTAATTTAATTCTAAGGATCTCAAAATGGCGCCGGAATGATATTCTTTAAATTTTGCAAGCTTCGTAACCTGACTTTAATAACTAAAGCTGACCCCAGATAATATAGACCATAAAGCAGAGATGAAACTCGTTTATTTTGTTTGTCGATGAAATTTTTGTATTTTTAAAATTGTTAAAGATTTCTAATGCTAAGTGTACTTGCAAGGGACCATCCCGAGAATCTCCGATTTTGATGAAACTTCGCGGTTATGTAGTTCTCGTAAATCTATTAGACACGTGTTTTTTTGTGGCTGCTAATATTCACTCTAAGGGGTTGAAATCAGCCCCCAAAGTTGGGGTTCGAAACATGCTTTGTTGGATATCTCGGGAACTATCGGAGATAGGGGTGTGCTTCAAAGGGATGAAATTTGTGTTTTTAAACGGAGAATTTGATGGTGTAAGGAGATTTGCAAAAGTTTTGTTTGTTTAAACAATATGTTGAAAAATAGCACATTTTTTTGTTTTTCTCGGCGGATATTTGTGATTTTTTTTTCTTCGTTTGGACAGAGGAACTACATATCTATGTACAGAATAGGGATAAATTGGAATTTTGATTTTTTCACAATGAAGAAAGATTTTATATTTTTAGAGTTCCGCCAATAATGAATTTTTTTCTCGAATGTGGGTAAGATTTCGGGGGTATGTCTATTCACCGAAAATTATTGTAATTAGCCCCTGCAACAGTTAATAATTTTTTTGGAATGATTTGGAAATTTTTTTTTTCGTTGAAAAATTTACAGTCCATCCCCTTTAAGTTCTTCTTTAAAATTAGTTTTTCATTTTTGATAATTTTATTTGACGCCCTACAGAAAAATTGTCTAATACTTTTTTGTAGGTGCCTATAAACTCTACTTTAGAAAAAAGTTTCATTCAAATATATTCACTAGTGTAGAAGTTATGGCTGTTTGAAAGTTGGACCATTTTTTTGGGGGTTTTTCGCATTTTACGGTGTCAAGCATCAACTTTTCTAATATTTTTAGAATTTCTATATATTCTCCATTAAAATACGCGTTGTTTGGCTTTTCGAACGTTAAAATCGTCCAATCCGTTCAGAAGTTATGATTTTTTAAAGATTCGAATGAAATTTCTGGGGTACTGAAATTATATTTTCATTTAGGAATTTTTTTCTCGAAAATGGTTAGGATTTCAGGGGTATATCTATTGACCAAAAATTATTATAATTGATCCCTGCAATCAAAAATAATTTTTTTAGAACGATTTAAAATTTTTTAATTTTGTTGAAAAATTTCACATCTTCTGGAATTTTTTTCTCAAAAATGGTTAGGATTTCGAGGCTATGTTTAATAACCAAAAATGATTGTAATTAGCCCCTGCAACAGTTAATAATTTTTTTGGAATGATTTGGAAAATTTTTTTTTCGTTGAAAAATTTACAGTCCATCCCCTTTAAGTTCTTCTTTAAAATTAGTTTTTCATTTTTGATAATTTTATTTGACGCCCTACAGAAAAATTGTTTAATACTTTTTTGCAGATACTTATGGGTTCTACCTCAGAAAAAAGTTTCAATGAAATATATTCACTATTATAGGAGTTATGGTCGTTTGAAAATTGGACCATTTTTTTGGGAGTTTTTCGCATTTTACGGTGTCAAGCATCAACTTTTCTAATATTTTTAGAATTTCTATATATTCTCCATTAAAATACGCGTTGTTTGGCTTTTTGAACGTTAAAATCGTCCAATCCGTTCAGAAGTTATGATTTTTTAAAGATTCGAATGAAATTTCTGGGGTACTGAAATTATATTTTCATTTAGGAATTTTTTTCTCGAAAATGGTTAGGATTTCGGGGGTATGCCTATTGACCAAAAATTATTATAATTGGCCCCTGCAATCAAAAATAATTTTTTTAGAACGATTTGAAAAATTTTTGAATTTAATTGTTAATAACTTTTTAACGAAGCCTCCATCAACAAATTGCTATTCTTCATTTTCGTCTTATTTTGGCCTCTAGAATCTCCCATTAAAATTTCCCCCATGTTTGTCGAACACCCTGTATGCGATCTGATACTTCGTACAATACGAGATACAAAAAAAATTGCAAATATAAAATCTTTCTTCATTGTAAAAAAATCAAAATTCCAATTTATCCCTATTCTGCACATGGATGTGTAGTTTCTCTGTCCAAACGAAGAAAAAAAAATCGCAAATATCCGCCGAGAAAAACAAAAAAATGTGCTATTTTTCACCATATTGTTTAAACAAACAAAACTTTCGCAAATCTCTTTACACCATCAAATTCTCCGTTTAAAAACACAAATTTCATCCCTTTGAAGCACACCCCTATCTCCGATAGTTCCCGAGATATCCAACAAAGCATGTTTCGAACCCCAACTTTGGGGGCTGATTTCAACCCCTTAGAGTGAATATTAGCAGCCACAAAAAAACACGTGTCTAATAGATTTACGAGAACTACATAACCGCGAAGTTTCATCAAAATCGGAGATTCTCGGGATGGTCCCTTGCAAGTACACTTAGCATTAGAAATCTTTAACAATTTTAAAAATACAAAAATTTCATCGACAAACAAAATAAACGAGTTTCATCTCTGCTTTATGGTCTATATTATCTGGGGTCAGCTTTAGTTATTAAAGTCAGGTTACGAAGCTTGCAAAATTTAAAGAATATCATTCTAGCGCCATTAGAATTGTTATTACTGTTCCAAGTGTTTATTTCCTGGGTGAATAGTTTCCAACGAGAATGGTAGAAATTGTGTGATGGATACTTGCCAGGAGAACCTAGTCTTCTTCTTCAGGGACTCTATGAGCCTGATTGTATGCGTGGAATTCCTGGCAGTCCCAGCGTCAGGCATCCTCTTGCGATGCCTTTTTCGGGGCTTTGGGCTGTCGGAAGTGAGTCTCTTGGGGTTCACAGAGGCTTTGCGGCCACTCATCAGGAATATAGACACGCTCTTCATCAGGGTGGTGCCTCCACGAAGGCTCAGCCCGCCCCCATCTTCAGCGCCGACGCCCACCGCGCTTCCGCGATCCATTCGAAGCTCTCCAGACATCTCCTCCACGAGTAAATCGTCCTAAAAAAATTACTACCATTTGCAGGGGTCGATTACAATCGTTTTTGGTCATTAGACATACCTCCGAAATCCTACCCCATTTCGAGAAAAAAATTCATTACTGAAGATATGATGTCTGATTATGAATGAATGAATCCCCTCAAATTTCATGTGTTTCAAATCGTTCTGAAAAAAATACTGTTACCTGCAGGGGTTAATTGCAATCATTTTTGGTGGATAGACATACCCTCGAAATCCTAGCCAATTTCGAGAAAAAAATTCTAGAAGATGCGAAATTTTTTGAAGGAAAAAAAAAAATTTGAATATCGTTTTGGAAAAAATACTGTTATCTGTGGGGGTTGATTGCAATCACTTTTGGTCATTACAAATATCCCTGAAATCCTACCCCCTTTCGAGAAAAAAATTCATTACTGAAGATATGATGTCTGATTATGAATGAATGATTCCCCTGAAGTTTCATGTGTTTCGAATCGTTCTGAAAAAAATACTGTTAGCTGCAGGGGTTAATTGCAATCATTTTTGGTGGATAGACATACCCTCGAAATGCTAACCAATTTTGAGAAAAAAATTCTAGAAGATGCGAAATTTTTTGAAGGGAAAAAAAAAATTTGAATATCGTTTTGGAAAAATTATTTTCATTTGCAGAGGTCGATTATAATTGCTTTTGGTCATTACAAATATCCCTGAAATCCTACCCCATTTCGAGAAAAAAATTCATTACTGAAGATATGATGTCTGATTATGAATGAATGATTCCCCTGAAGTTTCATGTGTTTCGAATCGTTCTGGAAAAAATACTGTTAGCTGCAGGGGGCAATTGCAATCATTTTTGGTGGATAGACATACCCTCGAAATGCTAACCAATTTTGAGAAAAAAATTCTAGAAGATGCGAAATTTTTTGAAGGGAAAAAAAAAATTTGAATATCGTTTTGGAAAAATTATTTTCATTTGCAGAGGTCGATTATAATTGCTTTTGGTCATTACAAATATCCCTGAAATCCTACCGCATTTCGAGAAAAAAATTCATTACTGAAGATATGATGTCTGATTATGAATGAATGATTCCCCTGAAGTTTCATGTGTTTCGAATCGTTCTGGGAAAAATACTGTTAGCTGCAGGGGGCAATTGCAATCATTTTTGGTGAGTAGACATACCCTCGAAATCCTAACCATTTTCGAGAAAAAAATTCTAGAAGATGCGAAATTTTTTGAAGGAAAAAGAAAAATTTGAATATCGTTTTGGAAAAATTATTTTTATTTGCAGAGGTCGATTATAATTGCTTTTGGTCATTACAAATATCCCTGAAATCCTACCCCATTTCGAGAAAAAAATTCATTACTGAAGATATGATGTCTGATTATGAATGAATGATTCCCCTGAAGTTTCATGTGTTTCGAATCGTTCTGGAAAAAATACTGTTAGCTGCAGGGGTTAATTGCAATCATTTTTGGTGAATAGACATACCCTCGAAATCCTAATCATTTTCGAGAAAAAAATTCGAGAAAATGCGAAATTTTTTGAAGGAAAAAAAAAAATTTGAATATCGTTTTGGAAAAAATACTGTTATCTGTGGGGGTTGATTGCAATCATTTTTGGTGGATACACATACCCCCGAAATCCTAACCATTTTCGAGAAAAAAATTCTAGAAGATGTGAAATTTTTCTACGGGGGGGGGAAAAAAAAATTCCAAATCGTTTTGAAAAAATACTGTTATCTGTGGGGGTTGATTGCAATCATTTTTGGTCATTACAAATATCCTCGAAATCCTACCCATTTTCGAGAAAAAAATTCCTAAATGAAAATATAACGTCTGATTATGAATGAATGAATCCCCTGAAGTTTCAAGTGTTTCAAATCGTTCTGAAAAAAATACTGTTACCTGCAGGGGTTAATTGCAATCATTTTTGGTCATTAGACATACCCCCGAAATCCTAGCCATTTTCGAGAAAAAAATTCTAGAAGATGTGAAATTTTTCTACGGGGGGGAAAAAAAAATTTCAAATCGTTTTGAAAAAAATACTATTATCTGTGGGGGTTGATTGCAATCATTTTTGGTCATTACAAATATCCCTGAAATCCTACCCCATTTCGAGAAAAAAATTAATTACTGAAATTATAACGTCTGATCATGAATGAATGAATCCCCTTCGCTTCCAAGACGCTTCCATTTCATTCTAATTATAGCAAACGAGACCATAAGAGAGATTGATCGCGTTAAGACGATAGAAGCTATGGTTACGGATCGATTGATCAATAGCACGAAACGATACATCGTTTTTGAACCGATCTCTCCATCCCTTGTTGAATTACCTACCCTTCACGCGATTCGATCGATGAATACTGAATTGAATTGGACAATAAATGCAAATTGAGCGACGTTAGGCGTATTACTGGATCATTTACAAAATTTGAAATTAGTTTCGATTTTAGAAAATTGTCATTCATCCCCTTTGGACCTAAATTTTTATTTTTCGAGCTTTTCAACACAATTTTTTTCACGTTAAACGAATTTTAATCCTTCCATTACTAAAAAATCCGACGAAAAAATATTCGTTTTTATGTTTTCATTATTTTTGCGTATTTAAGGAATTTTTTTCTCGAAATTGGGGGGGATTTCGGGGGTATGTCTAATGACCAAAAATGATTGTCATCACCCCCTCTAACAGAAAATATTTTTTTCAGATCGATTTGAAACACGTGAAACATTAGGGGAATCATTCATTCATGATCAGACATTATATTTTCATTTAGGAATTTTTTTCTCGAAATTGGGCAGGATTTCGGGGGTATGTGTAATGACCAAAAATGATTGTCATCACCCCCTCTAACAGAAAATATTTTTTTCAGATCGATTTGAAACACGTGAAACATTAGGGGATTCTTTCAGTCATGATCAGACATTATATTTTCATTTAGGAATTTTTTTCTCGAAATTGGGCAGGATTTCGGGGATATGTCTAATGACCAAAAGTGATTGTAATCACCCCTTCTAACAGAATATATTTTTTTCAGATCGATTTGAAACACGTGAAACATTAGGGGAATCATTAATTCATGATCAGACATTATATTTCCATTCAGGAATTTTTTTCTCGAAATTGGGCAGGATTTCGGGGGTATGTCTAATGACCAAAAGTGATTATAATCAACCCCTGCAAGCGAAAATAATTTTTCCAAAACGATTTCAAATTTTTTTTCCCCCCCGTCGAAAAATTTCACACTTTCTAGAATTTTTTTCTCGAAATTGAGTAGAATTTCAGGGGTATGTCTAATGACCAAAAATAATTGTAATCAACCCCTGCAACTAACAATATTTTTTTCAGAACGATTCGAAACACATGAAACTTGAGGGGAATCATTAATTCATAATCAGACATTATATTTCCATTCAGGAATTTTTTTCTCGAAAACGCGCAGAATTTCGGGGGTATCTCTAATGACCAAAAGTGATTGCAATCACCCCCTGCAACTAAAAATATTTTTTCCAGAACGATTAGAAATTTTTTTATAATTTTCAAACGAAGCCTCAAATTAAAAAATTGATATTCTTGATTTTGGTTTTATTTTGGCCTCTAAAATCCTCAATGAATCTACCTATAATCTATGAATCTTCTTAAATCGTCTACCATTGTCACTTTCTAGCGATTTTGAGCTCGTTTTGCAATTAAAAACAACCAAAACAAACATCAAAACAGTCTTGTTTTTATTTATTATTCTACATTCCACCTAAGCTATTTCAATTTTACGATTATTCCCGAATTAACAATAAACTCACCCGTAACCTGAAGCAAACGTGATGGTTCCTTTCTCGTCGCCAACGGTTATGGAATCGATCAAACTTCCCAAACAAGCGTAGAAACAATTTTCCAAGAGAATTTCATCCTTTATGGCGCAATATTTAACTTCTCGATCTTCTGCGTCGATAAACTCAAACTAGAACAAGGATTCCCACGATTTTCATCATTCTAATACACTTATCCCTCGAAATACAGCTGTTTTCACACTCAGAAAACGAAAGAAATATCAAAAAACAACAAAAATAATAAAAAACTGTATATTTCATGTTATGAGACCCAAAATTGTCAACACAAATCGTATTTCACCTATTTCGAAAGCAAGAAAGAGAGACTCACATTCTCAAAGCACCTAAAATGGAATTTTCTAGTCTTAAAAAGCGATGAAAAACAAATAAACAAATTATTCACTGATTAGTTTAAGGAATAAAACATATTGGGGGCGAATAAGTCGAAGAAAAACAGTGGTAATAAATAATTTATTCATTTCACTTGCGAACAATTACAGAAAAATTAAATAGTATCAAAATTTATTATACAAAAACACAAATGTGGAATTATCGTACAGGGTGTGAGCAGTCGAATTAAACATTGCAACTGGCCTTTGTTGTCGCTCGATTATCATCGTCCATATCCAGTGCTCCTGCAAAGAAAATAAATAAAAACTCTGTCCACATTCAAAAGTGTAAATTATTTATAACTTATAATATACAAAATGAGCTAAATTTACCATGTAAATTAATTCTCAAATCAATTATTATAAATAGAATGTTTTCATACGAGAATTGTATCTCATTGATATGTACCAAAATTCTGTTTAAATAGAGCAAGATGGCTCTGAGAGTTTGATGAGGAAATAGAGGAGAGATTAGGTTAAAATTGGTTGTATTTGGGTGTCGAGAAGCAGTTGGAAGTTTGAATTTTACCCAGCTTTGGCGCTGGCGAACGCAGCGCTGCCGAATGGTGTGTTGATGGCGCCAGCGTGGGCGGAGCTTCCAGAGTAGCCACCGCCATAGCCACTGGGTCTGTAGCCACCGTAGCCACTAGGTCGGTAGCCACCGTAGCCACTCGGGCCATATCCACCGTGACCACCGTGACCATAGCCACCGTAGCCACCGATAAACCCGCCGTGCCTAAAGTGGCCTGGATCCGGCGACGCTTCTCGCGCCATCCTCGCCAAAATGGCCCCTAAAATTAACCAACACGAATCTTAATCGAACCGACTCACTCTTCTCCATTTGCTGACTCGATTTAAATCCAATATACAACTTAATTTTCTGTAAAATTCAAAATATACTCCAGGTTCCTTTTTATTTTCAATTATTCTTTTTACAGAATTTTGCTCGACTTTCTTACGTGAAATTTTGTGAGATTCCCTTTGAGATTTATTTAAAGAATCTTCAGAAGTGTTATGAAATTTTAATTTGAAACTTTCGTGATGTTGAAACTTTTTGGGAAGCTTCTATTTGAACTCGAAATTGTTTTTTTAAGGAATATTTTAAACCTGTTCGTTAATTTGATGTTAGGGGTCTGTAGAATTATTTACCGGGTGTTTTTTAAATTACCTGTTCGTTAATTTGATGTTAGGGGTCTGTAGAATTATGTACCGGGTGTTTTTTAAATTACGTATCATTGGTTTTGGTATTTTAAGTCGCTGAAAAGGATTGTGAAAGTAAATATTGAAAGAGAAAGAGATAGTGAACGCCTCAGAAGATGAAGAATTCATGGAAATCGACCTTCGAAAGATTCGAAGAGGTCGAGAGACAATTTGTGCTGGTTTGTTAAGAGATTGTTGTGAGAATAAATTAGCACCGACGTGGAAGATGCTAAATACTCCATTTAAAATGAAACCAGAGTTGAAAATGATGAAATTGGAGATTATTTAATATTGGAAGTTGTGATTTTAATTAGTTAGAGCATTTGGAAATTTAAGAAACTCGCTAATTTTTATAATTATATTTTTTGGATATTGTAAAATGGTCTGAGTTAGTTTTAGTTTTTAGAAAAGTTAAGAAATATTATGTTAGTTTCACTTGTACTAATCTGTGAGGATTATGTTTCATGTTGACCACAACTGTGGTTAAAAAATTTGATAATTTAATTGTTATTTTTTGTTAACCACGATAGCAAATGTTTAAAATATCGTAACTTCTGAACGGATTGGACGATTTTAATGTTTGAAAAAGCAATCAACGCGTATTTTAGTGGAGAATATGTAGAAATTTTAAAAATATCCGAAAAGTTGATTCTTGACACTGTAAAATGAGAAAAACCACTAAAAAAATGGTCCAATTTTCAAATAGCCATAATTTCTATAATAGTGAGTATATTTGAGTGAAACTTTTTTCTGAAGCAGAGCTCACGGGTACCTACAAAAAAGTATTAGACAACTTTTCTGTAGGGCGTCAAATAAAATTATGAAAAATAAAAAACGAATTTTTAAGAAGAACTTAAAGGGGATGGACTGTCTAAATTTCTTGGCGAAATTAAAAAATTTCAAATCATATTAAAAAAATTATATTTAGTTACAGGGGTCAAATACAATCATTTTTGGTTATTTAACATAGCCTCGAAATCCTAACCATTTTTGAGAAAAAAATTCCAGAAGGTGTGAAATTTTTCAAGAAAATAAAAAAATTTTAAATCGTTCTAAAAAAATTATTTTTGATTGCAGGGATCAATTATAATAATTTTTGGTCAATAGATATACCCCCGAAATCCTAACCATTTTCGAGAAAAAAATTCCTAAATGAAAATATAATTTCAGTACCCCAGAAATTTCATTCGAATCTTTAAAAAATCATAACTTCAGAACGGATTGGACGATTTTAATGTTCGAAAAGCCAAACGACGCGTATTTTAGTGGAGAATATATAGAAATTTTAAAGGTATTAGAAAAGTTGCTCCTTGACACCATAAAATGCGAAAAACCCCCAAAAAATGGTCCAATTTTCAAACAGCCATAACTCCTATAATAGTGAATGTATTTCAATGAAACTTTTTTCTAAACTAGAGCCCACAGGTACCTACAAAAAAGTATTAGACAATTTTTCTGTAGGACGTCAAATAAAATTATCAAAAATGAAAAACTAATTTTTAAGCAGAATCTACAGGGAGTAGGTGCCTCAATTATTGGGTGGAATTGAAAAATTTCAAATCGTTTTGCAAAAATTACTTTTGGTTGAGGGGGTTAATTAGAATCATTTTTGGTCATTATGCATATCCTCAAAATCCTACCCATTTTCGAGAAAAAAATTCGAGAAAGTACTGAAATTTTTAGATGAAATTAAAAAATTTCAAATCATATTAAAAAAATTATATTTAGTTAGAGGGGTCAAATTCAATCATTTTTGGTCATTATACATACCCCTGAAATCCTACGCATTTTCGAGAAAAAAATTGTTTACCAAAAATATAATTGCAAGCCCAGAAATGGTACCCTGAAATTTCATTAAAAAATCTTTAAAACGTCATAACTCCCGAACGGATTGGACGATTTTAATGTTTAAAAAAGCAAACGAAGCGTATTTTAGTGTAGAATATGTAAAAATTCTAAAAATATGCGAAAAATTAATTCTTGACCTCGCAAAATGAGAGAAACTCCAAAAAAGTGGTCCAATTTTCAAACAGCCATAATTTCTATAATAGTGAATATATTTCAATGAAACTTTTTTCTAAACTAGAGCCCACAGGTACCTACAAAAAAGTATTAGACAAAGTTTCTGTAGGGCGTGAAACAAAATTACTAAAAATGAAAAACGAATTTTCAAGAAAAATCGACAGGGGGTAGGTGTTTCAATTTTTCGGTGAAAAAAAAAAATTCAAATCATTCTAAAAAAAATATTGTCTATTGCAAGGGTCAATTACAATCATTTTTGGTCATCACACATACCCCCAAAATCCTATTCATTTTCAAGAAAAAAATTCGAGAAGATTCCTAAATTATTCGACTGAAAAAAAAATTTTTCAAATCGTTCTAAAAAAAATACTGTCTATTGCAAGGGTCAATTACAATCACTTTTGGTGATTATACATATCCTCGAAATCCTACTCAGTTTCGAGAAAAAAATTCCTAAATGAAAATCTAATGTCTGATCGTGAATGAATGATTTTCCTCAAATTTCAAGTGTTTCAAATCATTTTAAAAAAAATATGTCCATTTACTAGAATCAATTACAATCATTTTTGGTCATCACACATACCCCCAAAATCCTACTCATTTTCAAGAAAAAAATTCAAGAAGATTCCAAAATAATTCAACTGAAAAAAAAAATTTTTGAAATCATTCTAAAAAAAATACCTCCATTTAGAAGAATCAATTACACTCATTTTTGGTCATTACAGATACCCCCAAAATCCTACTCATTTTCAAGAAAAAAATTCAAGAAGATTCCTAAATTATTCGACTGGAAAAAAAATTTTTCAAATCGTTCTAAAAAAAATACTGTCTATTGCAAGGGTCAATTACAATCACTTTTGGTCATTATACATATCCTCGAAATCCTACTCATTTTCAAGAAAAAAATTCCCAAATAAAAATATAATGTCTGATCACGAATGAATGATTCTCCTCAAATTTCAAGGGTTTCAAATCATTTTAAAAAAAATATTTCCATTTACTAGAATCAATTACAATCATTTTTGGTCATCACACATACCTCCAAAATCCTACTCATTTCCAAGAAAAAAATTCAAGAAGATTCCTAAATAATTCAACTGAAAAAAAAAATTTTTCAAATCATTCTAAAAAAAATATTGTCTATTGCAAGGGTCAATTACAATACTTTTTGGTCATCACACCTACCCCCAAAATCCCACTCACTTCCAAGAAAAAAATTCCCAAAAAAAAAAGATAATTCCATACCAAAAAATGTCTGCCCAAATTTTCATTGCAAATCTTCAAAATCTCACAACTTCTACACAAAAATATCGAATCTCCCAGCATATTTACCTTTTTCTGGAGCAGCAGGGTATCCCAGGGCCGTAGCCAGGGCCGTAGCCAGCAGAATCAGGGCGATCTTCATGATTCTCGAGCACAGTCACGAAGTTCCTACGAGGCTCGAATGCGAAATGACGACGAGGAAATCGCCATTGGCGGTCTTTATATAGGAACCGTGGCCGCTCCAAGAGTTCTGGGATATCCCAGCGCATTTACACAGCTTCGAAACGGCCACACTTCGCGAGAAATGCTCGCATCTCATTAGCACTGGCGAGCCTCCTCCTTCCGAAGGTGATCAAGCAGCTTCCTGACTCACGAAAACCCGCCATTCCTCCATTTTTACTCCATAATATTCCTCCAAAATCTTTCCATTACACTTCCCACGTCTCTTTTGCCCACATTTCCCATTTTATTCCTCGATTACTTCCTCCATTTTAGCTTGGACCAACTTAACCTTCAAATGACTCCATTTTGAATCGTTTGGGTGCACAGACACGAGCAAAATTATATTTATTATTAATAGTGTTGTTCTTTGGGGCGTTTCTCATTTTCTAAAGCTAATTTTTATTTTGTTTGTTTATAATGAAAAGTGACTCCATTTGCAGATGCTCGAAACGATAAATATTATTGCATTCGACGTTTTGTAAATCACAGAAAATTAATATCGAGGAATATTGTTCGACTGAATTTGTGGAGCTTCTTTAAATCAATTTTATTTTCCATTGCATAATTATTTTGTTTAATCATTAAGCAAATATTTTTATTTTCTAATCTCTACTGTCTTTGAAAATAATCTAATATTATCAAACAACAAATCTAAAAGAAATCTCAAGAATTAATATTTCATTCGTTATTCGAAACTTTTATTTAAATAATCGTTTTATTTTTGCCTCGAATGAATTTATAAATGGCTTACATTTCAGTCTGTAAACTTTCTTAATACTGATATTTATTTCTCTGTAAATATTCTTTAAAAGTAAAAATGTTTATTGAGAAAATTGAAGATTGAAATATTGTTTTCGAATAAATTTATAAGTGGTTTATATTCCAGTCTGTAAATTGTTTAATATTGATATTTCTTTGAAATGTTTATTGAGAAAATTGAAGATTGAAATATTGTTTTCGAATAAATTTATAAGTGGTTTATATTGCAGTCTGTAAATTGTTTAATATTGATGTTTCTTTGAAATGTTTATTGAGAAAATTGAAGATTGAAATATTGTTTTCTGAATAAAAAATTGAAGACGAATGGTAAATGATTTTATTTCACCTTTGTCAACGAAATTATGACGCAACGATGAATTTATTCGTATAATATTGGAGATTTGTTGTGAAATTAGATGCTGGGTACTGAATGTCAAGGATTTATTTCGAGGAAATATAGAAACTGTAGTTATATCTGTCTAGATTAATAACATTCCAACAGCGTTTAGTCACTTGCATAAATTCGAAGAAGAAATATTAATTTTGTGGACGTATTATGTCGACTCATATGTTTGTGGAGAGTTTTGTGGAAATTGAAACAGTATTTTATGTATAATGAAGTTTTATTAATTGTGGATTTTATAAATCGTTCTGGGAAAAATTGTTTTTGTTTGGAGGGGTCAATTGCAAGTATTTTTGGTGAATACACTTATTGGAGAATTCGTAACCATTTTTTAAATAAAAATTCGAGAAGGTTGTGAAATTTTTAGTCGGAATTGAAAAATTTTTAATCGTTTTGGAAAAATTGTTTTTGGTTGGAGGGGTCAATTGCAAGCATTTTTGGTGAATACACTTATTGAAGAATTCGTAACCATTTTTGAGAAAAAAATTCGAGAAGGTTGTGAAATTTTTAGTCGGAATTGAAAAATTTTTTATCGTTCTGGGAAAAATTGTTTTTGGTTGGAGGGGTCAATTGTAAGCATTTTTGGTGAATACACTTATTGGAGAATTCGTAACCATTTTTGAGAAAAAAATTCAAGAAGGTTGTGAAGTTTTTAGACGGAATTGAAAAATTTTTAATCGTTTTGGAAAAATTATTTTTAGTTGCAGGGGTCTATTATAAGCATTTTTTGTCATTAGACGTACCCCCAAAATCGTAACCAGTTTCGAGAAAAAAATTCCTAAGTGAAAATGTAATGTCTGATCGTGAATGAATGATTCCCCTGAAGTTTCATGTGCTTCAAATCGTTTTGGAAAAATTATATTTAGTTGTAGGGGTCAATTGCAAGTATTTTTGGTGAATACACTTATTGGAGAATTCGTAACCATTTTTGAAATAAAAATTCGAGAAGGTTGTGAAATTTTTAGACGGAATTAAAAAATTTTTAATCGTTTTGGAAAAATTATTTTTAGTTGCAGGGGTCTATTATAAGCATTTTTTGTCATTAGACGTACCCCCGAAATCGTAACCAGTTTCGAGAAAAAAATTCCTAAGTGAAAATGTAATGTCTGATCGTGAATGAATGATTCCCCTGAAGCTTCATGTGTTTCGAATCGATCTGAAAAAAATATTTTTAGTTGCAGGGGTCGATTACAATTACTTTTGGTCATCAAACGTACCCCCGAAATCGTAACCAGTTTCGAGAAAAAAATTCCTAAGTGAAAATATAATGTCTGATCGTGAATGAATGATTCCCCTGAAGTTTCATGTGCTTCAAATCGTTTTGGAAAAATTATATTTAGTTGTAGGGGTCTATTATAAGCATTTTTTGTCATTAGACGTACCCCCGAAATCCTACTCAGTTTCGAGAAAAAAATTCCTAAATGAAAATCTAATTTGAGACCAAAAATGGTTCCCTAGAAATTTCAATCGAATCTTTAAAACGCCATAACTTCTGAACGGATTGGACGATTTTAATGTTCAAAAAGGCAACCGACGCGTATTTTAGTGGAGAATCTATAGAAATTGTAAAAATATTCAAAAAGTTTATGCTTGACACCGGAAAATTAGAAAAACCCCAAAAAAATGTTTCAATTTTCAAACAGCCATAATTTCTATAATAGTGAATATATTTCAGTGAAACTTTTTTCTAAAGTAGAGCTTATGGGTAGCTACAAAAAAGTATTAGAGAATTTTTCTGTAGGGCGTCAAATAAAATTATGAAAAATGAGAAACTAATTTTTAAAGAGAATTTAAAGGGGATGGACTGTCTAAATTTCTCGGCGAAAAAAAAAGTTTGAATCTGTCTAAAAAAATTATTTTCATTTGCTAGAGTCGATTAGAATCACTTTTTGTCATTACACATATCCTCAAAATTCTACGCATTTTCGAGAAAAAAATTCGTGAAGCTGTGAAATTTCTCGACAGAAAAAAAAAAGTTTCAAATCGATTTGGAATTATTATTTTCCGTTGCATAATTTGTAAAAATTGGAAAATAAAACCTCTGAAATTATAAAGATTAATGAAAATTAGAAAAATATAAAAAATAAAATCAATGAAAATTAGAGAAAATTAGAAAATAAAACCACTGAAAATATAAACATCAATGAAAATTAGAGAAAATTAGAAAATAAAACCACTGAAATTATAAAGACTAATGAAAATTAGAAAAATATAAAAAATAAAACCTCTGAAATTATAAAAATCAATGAAATTTAGAGAAAATTAGAAAATAAAACCACTGAAATTATAAAGACTAATGAAAATTACAAAAATATACAAAATAAAACCACTGAAAATATAAAAATTAATGAAAATTAGAGAAAATTAGAAAATAAAACCACTGGAAATATAAAAATCAATGAAAATTAGAGAAAATTAGAAAATAAAACCACTGAAAATATAAAAATCAATGAAAATTAGAGAAAATTAAAAAATAAAACCACTGAAAACTAGAAAAAATTAGAAAATTAGAATAAAAAAGAAAATAAAACCACAGAAAATTAGAAAAAACTAAAATACAAAGCCACAGTAAATTAGAAAAATATAAAAAATAAAACCACTGAAAATATAAAAATCAATGAAAATTAGAGAAAATTAGAAAATAAGACCATTGAAAATTAGGAAAAACTAGAAAATAAAACCATTGAAAACTAGAAAAAACTAGAAAATAAAACCACTGAAAACTAGAAAAAATTAGAAAATAAAACCACAGAAAATTAGAAAATAAAATCACTGAAAATTAGAAAAAATTAGAAAATAGAACCACAGAAAATTAGAAAATAAAACCATTGAAAATTAGAAAATAAAATCACTGAAAATTAGAAAATAAAACCACAGAAAATTAGAAAATAAACCATTGAAAATTAGAAAAATATAAAAAATGCAATCCCAGAAAACGCAAAGCTTCCAAAAAATTAAAAAAACATAAAAACGATCCATTTTATTAACTATTAGAGTACTCATTCGACAAAATAATAACTATACATAAAAATAATACAAATTATATTTCCTGCTTTTACAAACGAACTAAACAATTCCAAAAATAATTTAAATTACCCTCAAACCATAATTTTCTTCTCCACAGTACCCATTTTACCATCTATTTTTCATTATTCATAACACAAAAGTCTTCTAATTTCCTTGAGTCTCTCAATCTTCAATAAAAACTGAAATTAGAAAATAAAAACCACTGAAATTATAAAGACTAATGAAAATTAGAAAGATATAAAAAATAAAACCACTGAAAATATAAAAATCAATGAAAATTAGAGAAAATTAGAAAATAAAACCACTGAAAATATAAAAATCAATGAAAATTAGAGAAAATTAGAAAATAAAACCACTGAAATTATAAAGACTAATGAAAATTAGAAAAATATAAAAAATAAAACCACTGAAAATATAAAAATCAATGAAAATTAGAGAAAATTAGAAAATAAAACCACTGAAAACTAGAAAAAATTATATTTCCTGCTTTTACAAACGAACTAAACAATTCCAAAAATAATTTAAATTACCCTCAAAACATAATTTTCTTCTCCACAGTACCCATTTTACCATCTATTTTTCATTATTCATAACACAAAAGTCTTCTAATTTCCTTGAGTCTCTCAATCTTCAATAAAAACTGAAATTAGAAAATAAAACCACTGAAATTATAAAGACTAATGAAAATTAGAAAGATATAAAAAATAAAACCACTGAAAATATAAAAATCAATGAAAATTAGAGAAAATTAGAAAATAAAACCACTGAAAATATAAAAATCAATGAAATTTAGAGAAAATTAGAAAATAAAACAACTGAAATTATAAAGACTAATGAAAATTAGAAAGATATAAAAAATAAAACCACTGAAAATATAAAAATCAATGAAAATTAGAGAAAATTAGAAAATAAAACCACTGAAAACTAGAAAAAATTATATTTCCTGCTTTTACAAACGAACTAAACAATTCCAAAAATAATTTAAATTACCCTCAAACCATAATTTTCTTCTCCACAGTACCCATTTTACCATCTATTTTTCATTATTCATAACACAAAAGTCTTCTAATTTCCATGAGTCTCTCAATCTTCAATAAAAACTGAGAATAGATTCGATAAACGAACGAGTTAGAACGGTCACGTCGCGTTTTGGGACCTTGAAATTACGTATGTGTACGCACACTCGACAGAAAAGTATGTTCGGAATGATTCATCTTCCTATTCGGTGGCTTCGATGTTTCGAAATTCCCCGAAGATTGTTATTGACCCGTTGGCATTGGATTTGGAGTCGAAAAAACACGGAAGGGACCGCCTGTCCACCCACGTACCATATTTTACGTCACCAGGTACATTTATTGCATATTTTACAACTTTTTCAACAAATTTTCGATCGACAATTCAATTTATTTCGACCTATAAACGCGTTAGACACGCCATTTTCATCATGAAAAAATTTTGCTAATAATACGACAAAAGAAAAATTATTATTTTAAAAACGTCTAACTGCTATTTGCTCTGTTGACGGCAAAATATGTAAAATTGTTTTCCCAGAAATCGTTAGGAATATTTATCGATGAATTCTGAGAGATTAAAAGTCCATTAAACGACTCGACTCGCATGAGAGCATCGTTTATTGCGATACAGAACGAGCAAATCATAAATTTCGAGTGATAAAAATGAGCTGTGCAAACAATTTTCGCGCCAATTTATTGTAACAATTTATCCATTTACAATAGAATAATGTTTGGATAATAATAAAAGATCTAACTTTATTCAGCATATTTTATAAGCATTAACTACAGTAGAACATGAAAATAAGCTTGCAAAAGAAATTTTAAGTTATGAATATATATAGAGTGTTAGGCAACCCCTGGAGAAATTTTAATGGGGGGTTCTAGGGCCCAAAATAAGACGAAAATGAAGAATAAAATTTTGTTGATTAAGGCTTCGTTTAAAAGTTATTAACAGTTGAATCTGTAATGGCGCAACCAGAGAGTTGCAATTGTTAATAACTTTTGAACGAAGCCTCAATCGACAAATTGCTATTCTTCATTTTAGTCTTATTTTGGCCTGTAGAATCTGCCATTCAAATTTTATAGCTCCCAGAATTTTTTTAAAAATTTTCCCTCTACAGGGGATGCTCTGTCAACCCTGGGGGAAATTTTGCTGGGGGGTTCTAGAGCCCAAAATAAGACGAAAGTCAAGAATAACATTTTGTTGTTTGAGGCTTCGTTAGAAAGTTATTAACAATTGAGCCAATCTGAGAGCCACTATTGCGTCACTACAGTTGCAATTGTTAATAACTTTTGAACGAAGCCTCAATCGACAAATTGCTATTCTTCATTTTAGTCTTATTTTGGCCTGTAGAATCTGCCATTCAAATTTTATAGCTCCCAGAATTTTTTTAAAAATTTTCCCTCTACAGGGGGTGCTCTGTCAACCCTGGGGGAAATTTTGCTGGGGGGTTCTAGGGCCCAAAATAAGACGAAAGTCAAGAATAACATTTTGTTGATTGAGGCTTCGTTCAAAAGTTATTAACAATTGCGCCAATCTGAGAGCCACTATTGCGTCACTACAGTTGCAATTGTTAATAACTTTTGAACGAAGCCTCAATCGACAAATTACTGTTCTTCATTTTAGTCTTATTTTGGCCTGTAGAATCTGCCATTTAAATTTTATAGCTCCCAGAATTTTTTTAAAAATTTTCCCTCTACAGGGGTGCTCTGTCAACCCTGGGGGAAATTTTGCTGGGGGGTTCTAGAGCCCAAAATAAGACGAAAGTCAAGAATAACATTTTGTTGATTGAGGCTTCGTTCAAAAGTTATTAACAATTGAACCAATCTGAGAGCCACTATTGCGTCACTACAGTTGCAATTGTTAATAACTTTTGAACGAAGCCTCAATCGACAAATTGCTATTCTTCATTTTCGTCTTATTTTGGCCTGTAGAATCTGCCATTTAAATTTTATAGCTCCCAGTATTTTTTTAAAAATTTTCCCTCTACAGGGGGTGCTCTGTCAACCCTGGGGGAAATTTTGCTGGGGGGTTCTAGAGCCCAAAATAAGACGAAAGTCAAGAATAACATTTTGTTGATTGAGGCTTCGTTAAAAAGTTATTAACAATTGCGCCAATCTGAGAGCCACTATTGCGTCACTACAGTTGCAATTGTTAATAACTTTTGAACGAAGCCTCAATCGACAAATTGCTATTCTTCATTTTAGTCTTATTTTGGCCTGTAGAATCTGCCATTCAAATTTTATAGCTCCCAGAATTTTTTTAAAAATTTTCCCTCTACAGGGGTGCTCTGTCAACCCTGGGGGAAATTTTGCTGGGGGGTTCTAGGGCCCAAAATAAGACGAAAGTCAAGAATAACATTTTGTTGATTAAGGCTTCGTTACAAAGTTATTAACAGTTGTATCTCTAGTGGCGCGATAGTTGGCGCTCCGCAGTTGTAATTGTTAATAACTTTTAAACGAAGCCCCAATCAACAAAATGTTACTCTTCATTTTCGTTTTATTTTGGGCCCCAGAACCCTACAAAATTTCCCCCATTTTTTAGCTCCCCGAATTTTCAAAAAAATAAACATTGAATTTTTCGTGTATCTCGTTTGAAGTTTATTTATTTCACTAGTGGTCAAGATCACATTGATTGCTATCGTGAGAAGGCGTGTTTTATAAGCTAGAAAGTCCCCTTTCACTCTTCAAATATCACTTGGATTCGATCTTCACAGGTCCATGCGTTCAGTCTGCGTTTAGTGTTGCGTGGAGTATGGATCTTAACTGTATAGGCTGTTCGATCTGAAGTCAGCTGAAGGTTTATTCCTCCGACACTTGAGGGCGCTTCTTCTTCCTGCAGAAATCATTCCACAAGTTAGAATTATTCACTCTTCTACAATCCCCAATTTTCATCAGAATCACAAGTTTCCCTAGACACAAAAGCCTCCACAGTGTACCCATCATAAATGGAATACACGACCCCCAGTCGAAGGGTTGAGGCAAGAATCTAGGTCTAATAGACAGTCTGATAGGTCCCATAAATTCAAAAACATCAACAAACACCTATAAATAAACAATCCAGCCACTTACCCATTGGGGGATCCTCCGTAAGCAGTGGCTACCGAGCTGGCGACGCCCCCCTTCCCAGTGGAGTAGCTATTAGCGATCGCGGTGACAGCTCCTGGGGGGGATCCTGAAGATCCAGCTCGCGTGGACACCCCAGGGAAGCTGAACACCATCGGGAAATAGTTGTTCAAATTGGGGTAGTTCTGACGGCGACGATTGCCTTTGAACGGTACGAAAGGAACTGTGGGCTCGTCGTCGTCTTCTTCGTCCTCATCCTCGTCGTCCTCGACCACTGGAGGCTTGGTCTTCTTCCCGCGGTCCCCTTTCGGCGCTTCTGCGTTAGGGTAGCTTGGTTCCTCCGAGGGAGCCAAGAGGGTAGCTTCAGTGGTCGGTGCTGGCTGCTCCTAGTCAACATTTACCCCGTTGCGTTAAAAGATCAGGAAATGAGGATGACACCCATTGAGGTGAGTACCTGAGGGGGCAAAGCGCCCTGCTTGTGATGGTTTTGGTCCCCGTCGCTGTGGTGGGGCCCCTCTTGCGGATAGTGTGGCTCCTCTTGAGGGTACTGCTCACTCTGAGGGGGATCATTCAGTTGGTAGCCGTGGTCCTGCTGCAGGGGGGTCTGGTTGTCCTGGTCGTAGGACTCCTCAGGCCCTGGAGCAGCTTGGGCCTCAGCGCTGGACACCTCCTGCTCCTCCATTGGCTCTGGACCGTTCCTCAAGTGAGGTGTCTGCATGCCACCGAAGAAGGCAGCCTCGCCACTCACTGCATTCCCCTGAGCAAACACCCCTGTCGCCTGGCCATCGTGTCCCGAGCGACGCACTGGTCTGTAGTAGCCGGTGAACATCATCGCCCTGTGAGGATAGGGGTGCACAGCTGTCCTCTTCTCACGGAGGAAGACTATGGGGCTCCCGTAGGGGTTCAACATCACTGAAACTTCGATATTCCACATGTCAACTGAAGCAAAACCACATGGGGCAGATGAGGAATGCACTGAATGAGGATTCCATGAAGATTCCACAGCTGGGTGAGCATGACAAGTCACCTAAAGTGCCTAGTAGACCCTGCTGAACACATTACAAGCGTGTTTCATCATGTCAATTGGACAGTACGCCCCACCCAACAGTGGAAGAACCTTTTGGTGAGCTATCTGGTCCCCGAAACAGAGTCTCATCCAAGTCTAACGTCTCAAACTCCTCGCTAGGTCTTTGATCTCAGTTTGCAAGTGAGGAATGCACTGTTGCATGAAGATTCTACACCTAGGTGAGCATGTCAAGTCACCTAAAGTGCCTAGTAGACCCTGCTGAACACATTACAAGCGTGTTTCATCATGTCAATTGGTCAGAACGCCCCACCCAACAGCGAAAGAACCTTTTGGTGAGCTATCTGGTCCCTGAAACAGAGTCTCATCCAAGTCTAACGTCTCAAACTCTTCGCTAGGTCTTTGATCTCAGTTTGCAAATGAGGAATGCACTGTTGCATGAAGATTCTACACCTAGGTGAGCATGTCATGTCACCTAAAGTGTCTAGTAGACCCTGCTGAACACATTACAAGCGTGTTTCATCCTGTCAATTGGACAGTACGCCCCACCCAACAGCGAAAGAGCCTTTGGTGAGCTATCTGGTCCCTGAAACAGAGTCTCATCCAAGTCTAACGTCTCAAGCTCCTCACTAGGTCTTTGATCTCAGTTTGCAAGTGAGGAATGCACTGTTCCATGAAGATTCTACACCTAGGTGAGCATGTCAAGTCACCTAAAGTGTCTAGTAGACCCTGCTGAACACATTACAAGCGTGTTTCATCATGTCAATTGGACAGTAAGCCTCACCCAACAGCGAAAGAGCCTTTGGTGAGCTATCTGGTCCCTGAAACAGAGTCTCATCCAAGTCTAACGTCTCAAGCTCCTCGCTAGGTCTTTGATCTCAGTTTGCAAGTGAGGAATGCACTGTTGCATGAAGATTCTACACCTAGGTGAGCATGACAAGTCACCTAAAGTGTCTAGTAGACCCTGCTGAACACATCACAAGCGTGTTTCATCATGTCAATTGGCTAGTACGCCTCACCCAACAGCTTAGGAGCCTTTGGTTAGCGATCTGGTCCCTGACCCCGGGTCCCATCGAAGTCTAGCCCCCTCAAACTCCTCACTAGGTCTCCAATTTGAGTTTGAATCATACTTACTGGGTCCAGAAGGTATAGCCTTAGACTCTGCCGCAGCAATGGTGGTCGCAACGACCAGGACCAAGCTCATCCACAGCGTCATCCTCAACGAACGTTCAGCTTGAGGCAGAGAGGGATGGGGAAACTGGTCTTCCAGCGTAGAGATCTGCTTCTGGACACTCTTCCCCGGTCTATTGAGGCACTATCACTCCAAGATCTACCTGGTCAGGGCACTTGCACGATGCTGCCGGCTCTGAAGTCAGCGGTTGCTTTTATACGAGAGCCTGGGGGGGCACGCAGAGGATAGACTGGGTCCCCCTCCACGCGTCAGGTGCTTGCCTCGTACCCGACAGGATCGTCGTAGCGCAAACGTGCGTCTGGACGCTACGTGATCCTCATTCCTGATCGGTCGCCGCATTAATCGTCATCCCAGGCGACTGTTCCCTCGACTAATTGATACGCTGATCGAAGGGGACCTGGTGCTCAAACTAGACTGCTCCTCATAGCTGAGACTTCTGAGGATCATCCTCATTTGGGAGCTTGGATGATCACCTTCTTGCCTCGAGCAATTGCACCAAGACAAAGGACACATTTTGGGATTTGAACAGTTGGATCTAGGAGGACATAGTGACAGTATCGAGGATCATGGTTGCTGGGTCTGAAGATAGTTAGACCTTGAAGACAGTGGACTACTCAAGAGTTCTAGGCTCTAGGCTAGGTAGAGGACTTTCTATGCTAAGAATCGATGTTGTCAGGTACTTTGTTCAACGATGGTGGTCACAGAGATCGATGATGAGGATCTAACGATTGAGCAAGAGAGTATTATTTGCAATCGTTCTATAAATACGCGGAATTCGAGGAACGGAGGGGGGGTCGAGACGATTCCGTCGATTCCCTCAGCCGAGAACATACTTTCACGGGAATTCACGTTTCCTGAATTTCGATTCCTACGCTTTGCGGGTCTCCAGCACTCCCCCAGCAGCTTCTTCCACGAACTTTCACCCTCTTCAGCCCCTCGAGTCGCTGACATACGAAAATATTCGATGTTCTCGAATTTTTTTCTGGAAACTGGGTAGGAATTCGGGGGTATGTGTAATGACAAAAAATAATTGTAATTCATCCCTGCAACAGAGAATAATTTTTTTAGAACGATTTGAAAAATTTTTTTTTCCCCTCGAAAAATTTCACACCTTCTCGAATTTTTTTCTGGAAAGTGGGTAGGATTTTGGGGATATGTCTAATGACCAAAAATAATTGTAATTCATCCCTGCAACAGAGAATAATTTTTTTAGAACGATTTGACAAATTTCTTTTCCCCCCCGAAAAATTTCACAGCTTCTCGAATTTTTTTCTGGAAAGTGGGTAGGATTTCGGGGATATGTGTAATGACAAAAAATAATTGTAAATCATCCCTGCAACAGAGAATAATTTTTTTAGAACGATTTGACAAATTTTTTTTTCCCCCCGAAAAATTTCACAGCTTCTCGAATTTTTTTCTGGAAAGTGGCTAGGATTTCGGGGGTACGTTTGATGACCAAAAATGATTGTAATCGACCCCCACAGATAACGATATTTTTTTCAGGACGATTTGAAATTTTTTTTTTTCGTCGAAAAATTTGGGCACCTACCCCCTGTTGATATTTCTTAAAACTTCGTTTTTTATTTTTAGTAATTTTGTTTGACGCCGTACAGACAAATTGTCTAATAATTTTTTGTAGGTACCTATGGGCTCTATTTCAGAAAAAAGTTTCATTGAAATATATTCACTATTATAGAAATTATGGCTGTTTAAAAATTGAACCATTTTTATGGGGTTTTTCTTATTTTACGGGGTGAAGAATCAACTTTTCGGATATTTTTAGAATTTCTATAGATTCTCCACTAAAATACGCGGCGTTTGGCTTTTTGAACGTTAAAATCGTCCAATCCGTTCAGAAGTTATGCCATTTTAAAGATTTGCATAAAATTTACTGGAAACATTTTTGGCCTGAAATTATATTTTCATTTAGGAATTTTTTTCTCGAAAATGGTTAGGATTTCGGAGGTATGTCTATTGACCAAAAATTATTATAATTGGTCCCTGCAATCAAAAATAATTTTTTTTGAACGATTTAAAATTTTTTAATTTTGTTGATAAATTTCACACCTTTTCGAATTTTTTTTTGGAAAGTGGGTAGGATTTCGAGGCTATGTTTGATAACCAAAAATGATTGTAATTGACCTCTGTAACTAAATATAATTTTTTTAGTACGATTTGAAAGTTTTTTTTTCGCCGAGAAATTTAAACAGTCCATCCCCTTTAAGTTCTTCTTAAAAATTCGTTTTTTATTTTTTACAATTTTGTTCGACGCGCTATAGAAAAATTGTCTAATACTTTTTTATAGGTACCCATGAGCTCTATTTCAGAAAAAAGTTTCATTGAAATATATTCACTATTGTAGGAGTTATGGTTGTTTGAAAACTGGACCACTTTTATGGGGGTTTTCGCATTTTCACGGGGTCAAGGATCAACTTTTCGAATATTTTTGCAATTTCTATAAATTCCTCATCTAAATACGCGTCGTTTGCGTTTTTGAAAATTAAAATCGTCCAATCCGTTCAGAAGTTATGGCATTTTAAAGATTCGATTGAAATTTCCAGGGTACATTTCTGGTCTGGAATTATATTTTCATTTAGGAATTTTTTTCTCGAAAATGCGTAGGATTTCGTGGGCATGTCTAATGACCAAAAATAATAGTAATTACCCACTGTAACTAAATATAATTTTTTTAATATGATTTGAAATTTTTTAAATTCCTCTAAAAATTTCATACCTTTTCGAATTTTTTTCTCAAAAGTGCCTAAGATTTCGGGGGTATGTATAATGACCAAAAATAATAGTAATTACCCCCTGTAACTAAATATAATTTTTTTAATATGATTTGAAATTTTTTAAATTCCTCTAAAAATTTCATACCTTTTCGAATTTTTTCCCCGAAAACGCGTAGGATTTCGAAGGTACGTCTCTCCACCAAAAATGATTGCAATCGACCCCCACAGCTAACAATATTTTTCCCAGAACGATTTGTAATTTTTAAATTTCATTGTTAACAAGCTTCCATCAACAAATTGGTATTCTTATTTTGGCCTCCAGAAACCCCCAATTTGAAACGAAGAGCAGGCCTGAGAAGACTGAGAATGAATAATCTACCCCCAAACAGAGGAATAATACTGGTAAAAGAGGAACTACCGAAGCTGAGACGCTGAAAATCTGCTTAGAGGGGACCAGAGTCGTTCGATCGTAATTCCGTTCCTCTTTGCGGCGAGTTCGACGCTGAAAAGGACGCAACGGAGGTAGGGACAGTGACACGTGAAGGCGGATCTGTCTGAATTCGCTTGACATTCGGGGCACGAGCGCCACTGGACTCTTACGGACTTCTGATCATCCCCAAGAATTACTGTCGCCTCTGACCAGTCATACGCGCAGACGTCCAATCGCGTATGACTGACATAATATTAATATTAAGAGGTTACGTCAAACAGGAGTCGTTAACCGGGACAAGATCCCCAAAACGTGGTCGACATCCAAACAATCCCCATCAATATTCCACACGCGATCGTAATTAATTGCTGACGAGATCAACGCTTAAGGACTCTTCGAGGTGCAGGTTTTGGATAGATCCGTCATCCCCCAGGTCGTCCTTTAGGGGTGGTTCGATGCCGAATCGCTGTCCGTTTGCGGCTGTTCCCTGCAGTGGCTGACGACGCGATCTGCTGCGAGGCGATCGTTGCTCAGCTCGCTTGTTGGGGGGCTTCTTTGTCGAGGAGGCGTTGCTGGGTCGATTTAGCGTGGACTATTATGATTCGAGGAGTTTTCACTTGGTCCAGTCTGCACAGGGACCTGGGGATGGATTCTTGGAAGAAGTTTCATTCGATTGATTTGGTACTGGGTTTGGCTGTGGAGTTCCATTCTTCGTTCCAGGTGTCTTTTATTTTAGCCTTGAGGATGGAGAGCCTGGGTTCCAAGGATAGACTGGGGTCCTAGTGGCCAGGGGTTGTCGAGCTAGCTATTTCTTTGGCTGCTTGGTCCGCCTTTTCGTTCCCCATTCCACCGATGTGAGAGGGGATCCTTATTATTGTTCATTTGGGTAGACCTGAAGTGAGCTTCTTGGCATTCTTGTCCACAGTCGTTTGTCCATAGCTTCTGCGTTGCTAAAATGGCGCCTGTGGAGCCGCAGAAAATTGCAAAGTTTTTATTTTGGTTGGTTAAAGTGGATTTACATTTCTTTCACATAGAAAGATGGATGTTTTGTGGAGTAGTTTGACTTTTTCAGTTGATTGCTTCCTGACAATTGTTTATCCAGATCCACTAAGTGTCTTGGACTCGTCTGTTTACAGGGTGCTCGGCCACCCCTGGGGAAAATCTGAATGGGGGATTCTAGAGGTCAGAAATGTTACCTCAAAATTTCGTTCGAATCTTTAAAACACCATAACTTTTGAACGGATTGGACGATTTTAATGTTTAAAAAAGCAAACGACGCGTATTTCAGTGTAGAATATGTAGAAATTCCAAAAATATTCGAAAAGTTGTTCCTTGACCACGTAATGTTAGAAAACCTCCATAAAAATGGTTCAATTTTCAAACAGCCATAATTCCTATAATAGTGAATATATTTCAATGAAACTTTTTTCTGAAGTAGAGGCCATAGGTACCTACAGAAAAGTATTCGACAACTTTTCTGTAGAACGCCAAACAAAATTATTAAAAATGAAAAACGAATTTTCAAGAAAAATCGACAGGGGGTAGGTACTGAAATTTTTAGACGAAATTAAAAAATTTCAAATGATACTAAAAAAATTATATTTAGTTACAGGGGTCAATTACAATCATTTTTGGTCATTAGATATACCTTCGAATTCCTACCCAGTTTCTAGAAAAAAATTCGAGAAGGTGTGGAATTTTTCGACAAAATTAAAAAATTTCGAATCATACTAAAAAAATTATATTTAATTACAGTGGGGAATTGCAATCATTTTTGGTTATTATACATACCCTCGAAATCCTACTCAGTTTCGAGAAAAAAATTCGAGAAGGTGTGGAATTTTTCGACAAAATTAAAAAATTTCGAATCATACTAAAAAAATTATATTTAATTACAGTGGGAAATTGCAATCATTTTTGGTTATTATACATATCGTCGAAATCCTACTCAGTTTCGAGAAAAAAATTCGAGAAGGTGTGGAATTTTTCGACAAAATTAAAAAATTTCGAATCATACTAAAAAAATTATATTTAATTACAGTGGGAAATTGCAATCATTTTTGGTTATTATACATATCGTCGAAATCCTACGCATTTTCGAGAAAAAAATTCATTACTGAAGATTGAATTTCTGGCTAGAAATGGTACCCCGAATTTTTAAAACGTCATAACTTCTGAACGGATTGGAGGATTTTAATGTTCAAAAAGCCAAACGACGCGTATTTTAGTGGAGAATATATAGAAATTCTAAAAATATTAGAAAAGTTGCACCTTGACCGCCTAAAATGAGAAAAACCCCATAAAAGTGGTCCAATTTTCAAACAGCCATAACTCCTACAATTGTGAATATATTTCAATGAAACTTTTTTCTAAAGTAGAGCCCACAGGTACCTACAAAAAAGTATTACACAACTTTTCTGTAGAACGTCAAACAAAAATACTAAAAATAAAAAACAAATTTCCAAACAAAATCGACAGGGGATAGGTGTCTCAATTTTTCGATGAAAAAAAAAATTTCAAATCGTTCTGAAAAAAATATTTTCAATTGCAAAGCTCGATTGTAATTATTTTTGATGAAAAGATATACCCCCGAAATTCGACCCAGTTACGAGAAAAAAATTCAAGAAAGTGTGAAATTTGTCAACAAAATTAAAAAATTTCAAATCGTTCTAAAAAAATTATTTTCATTTGCAGGGGTCGATTATAATCACTTTTGTTCATTACAGATACCCCCGAAATCCTACGCATTTTCGAGAAAAAAATTCCTTACCGAATACCTAATTTGAAGCCAAAAATGGTTCCTTCATGCGAATCTTTAAATCGTCATAACTTCTAAACGAATTGGACGATTTTAATTTTCAAAAACCCAAATAACGCGTATTTTAGCGGAGAATATATAGAAATTCTAAAAATATTCAAAAAGTTGCACCTTGACCTCGTAAAATGCGAAAAACCCCCCAAAAATGGTCCAATTTTCAAACAGCCATAACTCCTACAATAGTGAATATATTCCAACGAAACTTTTTTCTAAACTAGAGCCCACAGGTACCTACAAAAAAGTATTACACAATTTTTCTGTAGGACGTCAAACAAAATTATCAAAAATGAAAAACCAATTTTTAAGAAAAATCGACATGCCTCAATTTTTCGATGAAAAGAAAAATTTCAAATCATTATGGAAAAATTATTCTCGATTGCAAGGGTCAATTATAATCACTTTTGTTCATTACACATACCCCCGAAATCCTACGCATTTTCGAGAAAAAAATTCCTTACCGAATACCTAATTTGAAGCCAAAAATGGTTCCTTCATGCGAATCTTTAAATCGTCATAACTTCTAAACGAATTGGACGATTTTAATTTTCAAAAACCCAAATAACGCGTATTTTAGCGGAGAATATATAGAAATTCTAAAAATATTCAAAAAGTTGCACCTTGGCTCCGTAAAATGTGAAAAACCCCCCAAAAATGGTCCAATTTTCAAACAGCCATAACTCCTACAATAGTGAATATATTCCAACGAAACTTTTTTCTAAACTAGAGCCCACAGGTACCTACGAAAAAGTATTACACAATTTTTCTGTAGGACGTCAAACAAAATTATCAAAAATGAAAAACCAATTTTTAAGAAAAATCGACATGCCTCAATTTTTCGATGAAAAGAAAAATTTCAAATCATTATGGAAAAATTATTCTCGATTGCAGGGGTCAATTAGAATCATTTTTCTTTCTTTTCTCTCGCGTTTGTTGCCTCAGGCTGCTGGTGGGACCAAAGATGGTCGATTTAAGTTCCATTTTCCTCTCTCGAACTTTTATGGTAATTTGCCGTGAGAAGCGGACAGGAATTGGCAAAAAAAAAGAAATAGAGGATCTTAGAGTTATCTTAGTAATTTAAATTTTTGTAAAGCATCGCGAATCCAGCTGCATCCGAGCGGTCGTTCGTTCTATCGGGACGTGCCATTTTGCGTCGCCTGGTCACGCTCGAAAATACGATATATGCGTGACTTGGAGAACGGTGCGTTTGGAAGTTGATTCATGAAATAGTACGAATTCATGAAGTATTCAGCTGGTAGCGGTATATCGGCTAGACGATCGATGGGGGATGAATTAATGCCAGAACGGGAATTAAGTTACGTTAACAATGGCACTCATACACTATTACCTTTCTATTCTCCATTTTTATTACAGATATTCATCTCCTTTCGTTTCAAACAATTTTTATTTTCAAATTAGGCACAAATTGCATACAAATTTGGCGCAACTGATTAATATTTTGTTATTATCGTTATGGTTCTCGATGTTTTAATTATAGTATTTTAATGATATAACACAATTTGGGTGTAAAATATTTGTATACAGAGGTTTTTTATTTGAATAAATAATTGACCAAATTCTCCAAATAATTATGCTACCATCAGAGAAAAATATGATAAATAATGAAAATTGTTTATTATAGTCGACAATCAAATGTAATATTTGTTTTTTTTATCGAAAATAATAGTATAGGATGAAATTGATTATTTAAAAATGTTTTCAGCACATATTATTGGAGGCAAGTGATTTGAAAAATTAATATTCAGGGTACCAAGACAGTTATGGTCAGACATTATATTTTCAGTAATGAATTTTTTTCTTGAAAATGCGTAGGATATCGGGGGTATGTCTGATGACCAAAAATGATTGTAATTGACCCCTCTACCTAGAAATAATTTTTCTAGAACGATTTGAAATTTTTATTTTCGCTAAATAATTTAGACACCTACCCCCCGTCGATTTTTCTTAAAACTTAGTTTTTCATTTTTGATAATTTTATTTGACGCGCTACGGAAAAATTGTCTAATACTTTTTTGTAGGTACCCATGAACTCTACTTCTCCTCAAAATTTCAATGAAATATATTCACTATTGTAGGAGTTATGGCTGTTTGAAAATTGGACCATTTTTTTGGGGTTTTTCGCATTTTACGGAATCAAGGTGCAACTTTTCTAATATTTTTACAATTTCTATATATTCTCCGCTAAAATACGCGTTATTTGGGTTTTTGAAAATTAAAATCGTCTAATCCGTTCAGAAGTTATGACGATTTAAAGATTTGCATGATGGAACCATTTTTGGCTTCAAATTAGATTTTCGGTAAGGAATTTTTTTCTCGAAAATGCGTAGGATTTCGGGGGTATCTGTAATGAACAAAAGTGATTATAATTGACCCTTGCAATCGAAAATAATTTTTCCATAATGATTTGAAATTTTTTTTTTCATCGAAAAATTGAGAAACCCAACCCCCTGTCGATTTTGTTTGAAACTTTGTTTTTTATTTATAGTAATTTTGTTTGACACCCTACAGAAAAATTGTGTAATACTTTTTTGTAGGTACCTATGGGCTCTACTTTAGAAAAAAGTTTCAATGAAATATATTCACTATTGTAGGAGTTATGGCTGCTTGAAAATTGAACCATTTTTATGGGGGTTTTTCGCATTTTACGGAGTCAAGGTGCAACATTTTGAATATTTTTAGAATTTCTATACATTCTCCGCTAAAATACGCGTTATTTGGGTTTTTGAAAATTAAAATCGTCCAATCCGTTCAGAAGTTATGATAATTTAAAGATTTGCATGAAGGAACCATTTTTGGCTTCAAATTAGATTTTCGGTAAAGAATTTTTTTCTCTAAAATGCGTTGAATTTCGGGGGTATCTGTAATGAACAAAAGTGATTATAATCGACCCCTGCAAATGCAAATAATTTTCTTAGAACGATTTGAAATTTTTTAATTTTGTTGACAAATTTCACACTTTCTTGAATTTTTTTCTCGTAACTGGGTCGAATTTCGGGGGTATATCTATTCATCAAAAATGATTATAATCGAGTCTTGCAATCGAAAATATTTTTTTCAGAACGATTTGAAATTTTTTTTTTCATCGAAAAATTGAGGCACCTACCCCCTGGCGATTTTGTTTGAAACTTTGTTTTTTATTTATAGTATTTTTGTTTGACGCCCTACAGAAAAATTGTCTAATACTTTTTTGTAGATACCTATGGGCTCTACTTTAGAAAAAAGTTTCATTGAAATATATTCACTATCGTAGGAGTTATGGCTGTTTGAAAATTGAACCATTTTTATGGGGGTTTTCTCATTTTCACGGGGTCATGGAGCAACTTTTCGAATATTTTTGCAATTTCTATAAATTCTTCATCTAAATACGCGTCGTTTGCCTTTTTAAACATCAAAATCGTCCAATCCGTTCAAATGTTATGGCGTTTTAAAGATTCGCATGAAATTTCAGGGTACCATTGCACTTATATTTTCGATAAGGAATTTTTTTCTCGAAAATGGTTAGGATTCCGGGGGTACGTCTAATGACCAAAAATACTTGTAATTAACCCCTCCAACTAAATATAATTTTTTTAGTATGATTTGATATTTTTTAATTTCTTCTAAAAATTTCAGAATCTATTTGAATTTTTTTCTCGAAAATGGTTAGGATTCCGGGGGTACGTCTAATGACCAAAAATACTTGTAATTAACCCCTCCACCTAAATATAATTTTTCCAAAACGATTTGAAATACATGTAACTTCAGGGGATTCATTCATTCATGATAAGACATTAAATTTTCACTAATGAATTTTTTTCTCGACACTGGGTAGGATTTCGAGGGTACGTCTAATGACCAAAAATACTTGCAATTAACCCCTCCACCTAAATATAATTTTTCCAAAACGATTTGAAACACATGAACTTTCAAGGGATTCATTCATTCATAATCAGACATTATATTTTCATTTAGGAATTTTTTTCTCGACACTGGGTAGGATTTCGAAGATATGTCTAATGACCAAAAATGATTATAATCAACCCTTGCAACCGAATATATTTTTTCCAGAACGATTATAAATTGCAACAATAAGAAAAATTTTTTATTTACTAATAAAAATTCTCTTTTTTTCTTCAAAACACTCCCCCCATCAACAACAAAAATAGAGAGTCTATTCCTAAGTAAAAAATTGTTTTTTACGTTCATTTTAATCAATTCAAAATTCTAAATACTGCTATTGATTAGTTCATAGCTATCTTTATCAATAATTTTCTAATATCAGTCAAATTTAAATTAAAATCATTGTGTCCAAATAAAAAATTCTACCTTTTACTAAATTATTTCTTTTTTTACATCAGATTATACTCGAATCTACACATAGACTCTACTAACTTCAAATCAAATTAATGAATCTTTGCTCATACTTTATAATTACAATGTTTCTATATTTATAAAAAATTCATTTTCTAAAAAGGCTTCAAAATGCTCTTGATACATAAAAAAAATAAGAAATATTTAAACTAAAATAAAAATTATCTAAATTAATCTTTACAAAATTTCTCATTTCGTTAATTTTATTAATAAAAATTCGCACTCATAACAATTCGAAAAATTTCACATTCTTCCCAGGATTTTCGAGCGGAACCGGACGAAACCGTTTCGTACACCTAATTAACAACTCCAAGTGTCGATTTAGGTCACGATAATAATAATTGCAGGGTTCGATATTCTGTTATTGGCATCGTCGATGACGAAGCGGAAAAGTGCCAATGGCAGGAAGCTTTAAAACATTAAAATCAAACTAAATTAACCGTTCCAGTTTGCACAACGTTCAAACGAACGCAACAACTCCTAAAACAATAAATTCTAATACTCAAAAAAAGTAAAAAGCAAAAATGAAACTGGAAAACTCGTTCGACATACTTAATACCCTTCTATTCGTGAATATCACGCCAACGTCCATTTTGTTGAACGAATAATTCATCGAGAGGACCTCTACAAGTCTTTAGTATGAAACAGTGCAAGAAATTGAATCTTGAATGTTTATTTTCAACCCTAATCGACTTCATAGTATTTGGAAATTCTGGATAAATTAATGGGGGATTCTGGGGGCCAAAATAAGACGAAAATGAAGAATAACATTTTGTTAATTGAGGCTTCGTTCAAAAGTTATTAACAATTGCAACTGTAGTGGCGCAGCCTGAGAGTCCCCATCGCGCCACTACAGACTCAACTGTTAATAACTTTTGAACGAAGCCTCAATCGACAAATTACTATTCTTGATTTTCGTCTTATTTTGGCCTCTAGAACCCTCCAGTAAAACTTCCCCCAGGGTTGACGCACCCCCTGTAGAGGGAAAATTTTTTTAAAAATTCTGGGAGCTATAAAATTTGAATGGCAGATTCTACAGACCAAAATAAGACGAAAATGAAGAATAGTAATTTGTCGATTGAGGCTTCGTTTAAAAGTTATTAATATTTAAAGTTCAGTCTGTATTGAATTTTTTTCTCAAAAATGCGCAGGATTTCAGGGGTAGGTCTAATGACCAAAAATTATTGTAATTGACCCCTGCAAATGATAGTAATTTTTCCGGAAGAATTTGAAATTTTTTAATTTTGTCGAAAAATTTCTCCACTTTCTTGAATTTTTTTCTCGAAAATGGCTAGGATTTTGAGGGTACGTGTAATGACCAAAAAAGATTGTAATTGACCCCCCTAGCTAACGATAATTTTTTTAAAACGATTTGAAATTTTCCTTTTCACAGAGAAATTTAGGCACCTGTCGATTTTTCTTGGAAACTCGTTTTTCATTTTTAACATATTTGGTTCGCGCTGTATGGAAAAGTTGTTTAATACTTTTTTGTACCTATGAGCTCTACTTTAGAAAAAAGTTTCGTTGAAATATGTTCACTATTGTAGGAGTTATGGTCGTTTGAAAATTGGACCATTTTTATGGAGTTTTTCTAATTTTTCGGTGTCAAGCATCAACTTTTCGAGTATTTTTAGAATTTCTATATATTCTCCACTAAAATACGCGTCGTTTGGGTTTTTAAACGTTAAAATCCTCCAATCCGTTCAGAAGTTATGACGTTTTAAAGATTTATATGAAATTTCAGGGTACCATTTCTGGCCTGCAATTATATTTTCGGTAATAAATTTTTTTCTCGAAACTGAGTAGGATTTCGAGGGTATGTCTAATGACAAAAAATACTTCTAATTGACCCCTCCAACTAACTATAATTTTTCCAGAATGATTTGAAATTTTTTTTCCGTCGAAAAATTTAGGCACCTAGTGTCCATCGATTTTTCTTAAAAATTCTTTCTTGATTTTTAGTAATTTTGTTTGACGCCCTAGAGAAAAGTTGTTTAATACTTTTTTGTAGGTACCCCTCAGCTCTACTTTAGAAAAAAGTTTCATTTAAATATATTCACTATTGTAGGAGTTACAGTCGTTTGAAAATTGGACCATTTTTATGGAGTTTTTCTAATTTTTCGGTGTCAAGCATCAACTTTTCGAATATTTTTAGAATTCCTATATATTCTCCACTAAAATACGCGTCGTTTGGTTTTTTAAACGTTAAAATCCTCCAATCTGGTCAGAAGTTATGACGTTTTAAAGATTTTCAGGGTACCATTTCTGGGCCTGCAATTATATTTTCGTTAAGTAATTTTAATGGGGGATTCTAGAACCCAAAATAAGACGAAAATCAAGAATAGTAAATTGTCGATTTTGGCTTCGTTCAAAAGTTATTAACAATTGCAACTGTAGTGACACAATAGTGGCTCTCAGATTAGCGCAATTGTTAATAACTTTCTAACGAAGCCTCAAACAACAAAATGTTATTCTTGACTTTCGTCTTATTTTGGGCTCTAGAACCCCCCAGCAAAATTTCCCCCAGGGTTGACAGAGCACCCCCTGTAGAGGGAAAATTTTTAAAAAAATTCTGGGAGCTATAAAATTTGAATGGCAGATTCTACAGGCCAAAATAAGACTAAAATGAAGAATAGTAATTTGTCGATTGAGGCTTCGTTCAAAAGTTATTAACAATTGCAACTGTAGTGACGCAATAGTGGCTCTCAGGTTGGCTCAATTGTTAATAACTTTTTAACGAAGCCTCAATCGACAAATTACTATTCTTGATTTTAGTCTTATTTTGGGCTCTGGAACCCCCCAGCAAAATTTCCCCCAGGGTTGACAGAGCACCCCCTGTAGAGGGAAAATTTTTAAAAAAATTCTGGGAGCTATAAAATTTGAATGGCAGATTTTACAGGTCAAAATAAAACTAAAATGAAGAATAGCAATTTGTCGATTGAGGCTTCGTTCAAAAGTTATTAACAATTGCAACTGTAGTGACGCAATAGTGGCTCTCAGATTGGCTCAATTGTTAATAACTTTCTAACGAAGCCTCAAACAACAAAATTTTATTCTTCATTTTCGTCTTATTTTAGGCTCTAGAACCCCCCAGCAAAATTTCCCCCAGGGTTGACAGAACACCCCCTGTAGAGGGAAAATTTTTAAAAAAATTCTGGGAACTATAAAATTTGAATGGCAGATTCTACAGGCCAAAATAAGACTAAAATGAAGAATAGTAATTTGTCGATTGAGGCTTCGTTCAAAAGTTATTAACAATTGCAACTGTAGTGACGCAATAGTGGCTCTCAATTGGCTCAACCGTTAATAACTTTTGAACGAAGCCTCAAACAACAAAATGTTATTCTTGACTTTCGTTTTATTTTGGGCTCTAGAACCCCCCAGCAAAATTTCCCCCAAGGTTGACAGGGCACCCCTGTAGAGGAAAAATTTTTTAAAAAATTCTGGTAGCTATAAAATTTGAATGGCAGATTCTACAGGCCAAAATAAAACTAAAATGAAGAATAGCAATTTGTCGATTGAGGCTTCGTTCAAAAGTTATTAACAATTGCAACTCTCTGGTTGCGCCACTACAGATTCAACTATTAATAACTTTTAAACGAAGCCTCAAACAACAAAATATTATTCTTCATTTTCGTCTTATTTTAGCCCCTAGAATCCCCCATTAAAATTTCCCGCAGAAATGACAAAATTTTCATGTTTGAAGAATTTCGAAAATCGAAGATTTTACCTCGTAAAAGGATCCCTGGTCTGTGCTTACGAATTTCCGGTATACTCGATCTTCCTGCTCGTCGTGTGCACTTAATTCGATCCCCGTACGCAGCGAGCTCCCATTCGAACACGAATCACGAAGAACAACCCCCTAACAATAAGATCAGAGCTCGGGTTGAAGGACCGCGTTGCACCTCGTATTGCGTCCATTTTGCAAGTTTCCAGAATAAAGCGCCAAGGACAGTGTGTTTACGCATATCCTGTTCAGTGGCGTGGAAGAGCCCGTCGAATGAACAACAAGGCCACGTTGCTCGAAGTGTCGCAACTTCGGAATAAATCCCCCCGAGATTGGTTCGAAACATCCAAAAATGGCTTGTGTTCTGCCTGTGACTTCATTCAGAGGCAATGAACCGTGCTTTCTCCGCCCTCCCACGCCCGCTCTACGCCACTGATCTCGCTGATCAGCAGTCAGAGGATCGATGCCGGCCAGGCGGCTGGAATTCACCGACCAGTCTTTCCAGGGAAGACATAAAATAGTCGCAGGTGTACCATCGGCCGACATAAACGGCCCGCGAGTATTTGCTACGGGCTCTGCATCCCGATGGGGGACGAGATCCGCACCTGCCTGGCCCCCGTCAGCCATCGACGCGGCCGCTGAAAATCGATCGCCATCGGATCTGCATTCAGAGGACGCGATCAGGCTTCCGGACTCTGACGGCGGGCGAAATGTCACCGCAGTTTACGACCATCTCCCATTCCAGACGGCTACCTGACTCTAAAACAGCCCCTCTTCGGCAGACGACACCTAACTGAGGAGTAGATGGCAGTGTCATCTGTGTAGATGGCAGGTTTGACGCTGGGGGCCTTTGGGTATGTCGTTGAATAGGATTTAGGAAGAAAAAAAATTTCAAATCGTTCTGAAAAAAATACTGTTGACTGCAGAGGGCGATTACGATAATTTTTGGTCATTAGATATACCCCCGAAATCCTACTCATTTTCTGGAAAAAAATTCGAGAAGGTTTGCAATTTTTCGTCAAAATTAAAAAATGGTTCCCTGAAACTTGATGCAATTCTTTAAAATGTCATAACTTCTGAACGGATTGGACGATTTTGATGTTTAAAAAGGCAAACGACGCGTATTTAGATGAAGAATTTATAGAAATTGCAAAAATGTTCGAAAAGTTGTGTCTTGACCCCCAAAAATGCGAAAAACCCCTATAAAAGTGGTGCACTTTTCAAACAGCCATAACTCCTATAATAGTGAATATATTTCAATGAAACTTTTTTCTAAAGTAGAGCTCTTAAGTACCTACAAAAAAGTATTAGACAACTTTTCTGTAGGGCGTCGAATAAAATTACTAAAAATCAAAAACTAATTTTAAAGGAAAATCGACAGGGGTCAGGTGCCTCCATTTTTTGATGAAGAAAAAAAATTTCAGATCGTTCTGAAAAAAATACTGTTGACTGCAGAGGTCGATTACGATAATTTTTGGTCATTAGATATACCCCCGAAATCCTACTCATTTTCTGGAAAAAAATTCGAGAAGGTTTGCAATTTTTCGTTAAAATTAAAAAATGGTTCCCTGAAACTTCATGCAAATCTTTAAAATGTCATAACTTCTGAACGGATTGGACGATTTTGATGTTTAAAAAGGCAAACGACGCGTATTTAGATGAAGAATTTATAGAAATTGAAAAAATATTCGTAAAGTTGCTCCATGTCCCCGTGAAAATGCGAAAACCCCCATAAAAATGATTCAATTTTCAAACGACCATAACTCCTACGATAGTGAATATATTTGAATGAAACTTTTTTCTAAAGTAGAGCTCTTAAGTACCTACAAAAAAGTATTAGACAACTTTTCTGTAGGGCGTCGAATACAATTACTAAAAATCAAAAACTAATTTTAAAGGAAAATCGACAGGGGGTAGGTGCCCCAATTTTTTGACGAAGAAAAAAAATTTCAAATCATTCTAAAAAAATTATATTTAATTGCAGGGGTCAGTTGCAATCATTTTTGGTCATTACATATACCCCCGAAATCCCACCCAATTTTGAGAAAAAAATTGCTCACCAATGTGAGATCAAAAATGGTTCCCTGAAACTTCATGCAAATCTTTAAAACACCATAACTTCTGAACGGATTGGACGATTTTAATGTTCAAAAAGCCAAACGACGCGTATTTTAGTGCAGAATATATAGCAATTCTAAAACTATCCGAAAAATTAATTCTTGACCTCGCAAAATGCGAAAAACCCCTATAAAAGTGGTGCACTTTTCAAACAGCCATAACTCCTACAATAGTGAATATATTTGAATGAAACTTTTTTCTAAAGTAGAGCTCTTAAGTACCTACAAAAAAGTATTAGACAACTTTTCTGTAGGGCGTCAAACAAAATTACTAAAAATCAAAAACTAATTTTTATGAGAAATCAACAGGGGTCAGGTGCTTCCATTTTTTGATGAAGAAAAAAAATTTCAGATCGTTCTAAAAAAAATACTGTTGACTGCAGAGGTCGATTACGATAATTTTTGGTCATTAGATATACCCCCGAAATCCTACTCATTTTCTAGAAAAAAATTCGAGAATGTTTGCAATTTTTCGACAAAATTAAAAAATTTCAAATCATTCTAAAAAAATTATATTTAATTACAGGGGTCGATTGCAATAATTTTTGGTCATTACATATACCCCCGAAATCCTACCCAATTTTGAGAAAAAAATTGTTTACCAATGTGAGATCAAAAATGGTTCCCTAAAACTTCATGCAAATCTTTAAAACGCCATAACTTCTGAACGGATTGGACGATTTTAATGTTCAAAACGCCAAACGACGCGTATTTTAGTGCAGAATATATAGCAATTCTAAAAATATTTGGAAAGTTGTTCCATAACCCCATTAAATGAGAAAAACTCCATAAAAAATAGTCCAATATTCAACTGCCCATAACTCCTATAATAGTGAATGGATTGCATTAAAATTTAGAATGGAAGTGGAGCTCATAGATAACTACAAAAAAGTATTAGACAACTTTTCTGTAGGGCGTCAAACAAAATTACTAAAAATCAAAAACGAATTTTTAAGAAGAATTTAAAGGGGATGGACTGTCTAAATTTCTCGACGAAAAAAAAAATTTCAAATGATTCCAAAAAAAATATGTTTGGCTACAGGGGTCAATTACAATTATTTTTGGTCATTGGACATACCCCCAAAATCGTAACCACTTTCTAGAAAAAAATTCGAGAAAGTATGATATTTTTCGACAAAATTAAAAAATTTCGAATCGTTCTAAAAAAATTACTGTCATTTGCAGGGGTATATTACAATCATTTTTGGTCATTACACATACCTCCGAAATCCTACTCATTTCCAAGAAAAAAAATCGAGAAGGTTTGCAAATTTTCAAAACAAAATTAAAAAATTTCAAATCGTCCCAAAAAAAATACTGTCGGCTTTGGGGGTCAATTACAATAATTTTTGGTCATTAGACATACCCCCGAAATCCTACTCATTTCCAAGAAAAAAAATCGAGAAGGTTCGCAATTTTTCAAAACAAAATTAAAAAATTCCAAATCGTCCCAAAAAAAATACTTTCGGTTTCAGGGGTCAATTACAATAATTTTTGAGGGGGAGCCCATTGCGCTAGACCGTGTCGAGTGCCCTCTGGAGGCCTAGCAGACCTAGAACCGATCTTGTTCCATCTCTCAGGAAGCCTCATTATGTCCTGAGGATGAGTAGATGGCAGTGTCATCCGCGTAGAGGGCAAGTTTGGTGCTGGAGCCTTAGGGTATGTCGTCGATGTTGAATAGGATGGGGCCCCCAGGTGTATGGGAGCCTGGGGGGGGTGCAGAGGGAGCCCTCACAGGATTATGTGTCTCCCTGTGAGCTAGTTTCGTACCATTTTGATTAGGTGGCTGTGGAGATTGAGGAGGTGCCCCATCGAGCTAGACCGTGTCGAGTGCCTTCTGGGGGTCCAGCTGAGCTAGAACCACCTGTCCAGGTCTCGTTCACCCCCCAAGAGCAATGGCCCCCCTGGAGTCTTGATGTTTGGTGGGATGGTGGAATGTTTGGCTAGGATTCCAAACTGTTCTCGAATGAGGATGCTGCTATTGCGGTGGTGTGCATTCATTTGGACGAGCATTATTCTTTCCAATATCTTGCCTAGCTGGCTCAGCTAGCTGACTGGGCCTGGAATTACTTGGATTTGTTGGGTTTGGGAAGAGGGATGACTGTCTGAAGATGTGTATCTTCCCAGTTTTGAAGAGCAAAACGTTTCGATGTGTCATCGAAATCGAGCAGTCCCACTTGTTGATTCGCGGGACGAGCGGACCGCCGTCGTCGAACGAGAGATTTTATTCATGAGAGGGAAGGTATCTCGTATTCTGAGCACCATCCACGGCTAGCACTATATATTTTATGGTGAATTCGTGGCTGGACTCGCAGCCACGCTGACGTAACTAAGTGTTCGTCATACTCCTGTATCTGACGGTTGCTATTATCAATGTCCAGCCAGACGTTGATTTAGGGCCGCGAGTTCAAACGATCAGGCGATCCACGGGCGACTGGCGCCACTGGAGCACTATATTTGCAAACAACGGTCGATATGGAGACCCAAACGAAGCATTTGCAGCATTACATGCTCAAAAAAGGGAAGAATTCAAAGGACGAGTGCTGCTACGACTAATTGGGACCTTCTGAAATTGGTTTGGGGAATTTAGAGGTTGGCAATTGAGAGTTGGAAGACCATAGTAATGTTTTGGCGCTGCTTCCTGCGCTCGCCGCCAGAGGGCTCGCGCTCTCACAAGCGCTCGACCCCTCTGTTGGTATATATACGCTCCTCGAATGTTCCAGTCTGCTAGGAAGCCTCACCAGCGCCCCCTACGTTGCTTCCCATGCTCGCCACCAGAGGGCTCGCGCTCTCACAAGCGCCTCGACCCTTTTCTTGCTATATACAGGGTGTTTGACCACCCCTGGGAAAAGTTTTAATACAGAATTCTAGAGGCGAAATAAATTTGTTGATGGAGGCTTGGAAAAACTATTCACAATTAAGTTCGTGAATTTTAAATTGTCCTGGAAAAATTGTTTTAGGTTTCGGGGGTCAATTACAATCATTTTTGGTGAACACACATGTCTTCGAAATCCTATGCATTTTCGAGAAAAAAATTCGAGAATCTGACATTTTTCCACGAAATTAAAAAATTTCAAATCGTACTAAAAAAAATATATTTAGTTAGAGGGGACAATTGCAAGTATTTTTGGTCGATAGACGTAACCTCGAATTCGTAACCACTTTCGAGAAAAAAATTCGAGAAAGTAGTGAAATTTTCAGACGAAATTGAAAAATTTCAAATCGTCCTAAAAAAAATATATTTAATTAGAGGGGTCAATTACAATTATTTTTGGTCATTACACATACCCCCGAAATCCTATGCATTTTCGAGAAAAAAAATCGAGAAAGTAGTGAAATTTTCAGACGAAATTGAAAAATTACAAATTGTTCTAAAAAAAATATATTTTGTTGGAGGGGTCAATTACAAGTATTTTTGGTCATTACACATACCCCCGAAATCCTATGCATTTTCGAGAAAAAAAATCGAGAAAGTAGTAAAATTTTCAGACGAAATTGAAAAATTTCAAATCATACTAAAAAAAATATATTTAATTAGAATGGTGAATTACAATTATTTTTGGTCATTACACATACCCCCGAAATCCTACCCACTTTCGAGAAAAAAAATCGAGAAAGTAGTAAAATTTTCAGACGAAATCAAAAAATTTCAAACCGTTCTAAAAAAAATATATTTAATTAGAGGGGTCAATTACAATAATTTTTGGTCATTACACATACCCTCGAAATCCTATGCATTTACGAGAAAAAAAATCGAGAAGTTACTAAAATTTTTCAGACGAAATCAAAAATTTTCAAATCATACTAAAAAAATTATATTTAATTGAAGGGATCAATTACAATAATTTTTGGTCATTAGACATACCCCCGAAATCCTACCCACTTTCAAGAAAAAAAATCGAGAAGTTACTAAAATTTTTCAGACGAAATCAAAAATTTTCAAATCATACTAAAAAAATTATATTTAATTGAAAGGATCAATTACAATAATTTTTGGTCATTACACATGCCCCCGAAATCCTACCCACTTTCAAGAAAAAAAATCGCAAAGTTACTAAAATTTTTCAGACGAAATCAAAAATTTTCAAATCACACTAAAAAAAATATATTCAGTTAGAGGGGTCAATTACAACAATTTTTGGTCATTACACATACCCCCGAAATCCTACCCACTTTCGAGAAAAAAATTCCTTTCCACTCTCTTCACTCTTTCAACCCTTGTTTCATATAAAATTACAGTGATAAGGGTTGAGGGTTGAAACAAAGCCCCACTAGAATGGCTCAAATACTCGATGACTTCACTCATGGAGGAAAAAACATAAAGAAAGCGGGGAAAAAGAGGAATAAAAAGGTTTCTGATGGTTTTGGGCGTTCGTGTCACGTGCCACGTGACTGGCGGCGCGGTAGATCTGCGCGGCGCGCCGTTGCATGAAGATCGCGATGGCGGCTGCCTTTGAGCGCCCCGCCTGCCATATTTCAGCTCGCAGGGACACGGAATGCCTGCCAATTCGCCAGCGTCGCGAAAACTGGCAATCTTTTTAAATATTCTGTCGAAAGATGGCGCCACTTTCGAGTCTCTCGATCATTTCAAACGCATTCTAATCACCTTAAAATATCTATGAACAGTTCATACGACCCTCATTCAAGTTCCAAAAGAGTAAATATTTATTTATTCCACTATTAATAAATCAAAGATTCGAAATAAAATTGAAGAGTACTTAGAAACTTTAATTAATTTTCTAAAATGATACTTGGAAATTAATTAACTTTAGAATATCATATTTATGGTGGTTCATTTTCGAGATTAATAAAATATATTCAGAGTCTGATTGTCAAATAATTTATAAATTAATAGTGATAATTCCTTTTTCAAAATTCTAGAGTTTGTCTAGGTTAGGTTTAACCATTTTTTCGAATAATTCAAAGTAACAGAGCAGTGGATAAAATTTAGAAAATTTAGAAAATGGAATTCTGGAGTTTGTGGGTTGTTTGACCACCCAAAATGGCTGCCAAGCTGCTTTATTAATAGTGTAAATTTAGTTTATTTTGGTTTTTTGAGTTTTGAAGGGAGAAATGGAGGCTCTGTGGAGAGTTGAATTGTGTAAAATGGGTTTTAACGAGGTTTGAGAAGCAGGGTTGCTGTGATACAGAGAATTTTTATTATCGTTTTTGTTACATGGCCATGGTTCGAAAGGGGGCCGAAAGTTATGGTCGGAATTGGGTGTGTGAGGATCGTGCGGTTGTCCTCAGAGTGGAATTTTCATCGTTTCCGAGATTTCAGTAGGTATCTCGCGACGCCCATGTCCAGATACCTGAAACAAATTTTATTTAATAACAGAACAATAGAACAGACCTTGGAACAAAATTTTAGGTTAGTAGTAATATACAGGGTGTCCAGATACACCTAGGAAAAATTCTAGAGGGTAAAATGAGAGGAAAATCGAGGATACTAATTTGTTGATGGGAGGCTTCGTTAAAAAGTTATTGAGAATTGAATTGAAAAATTTCGAATCGTTTTGGAAAAATTATTTTTGGTTAAGGGGGTTTATTAGAATCGTTTTTGGTGGACGCCCATGTCCAGATACCTGAAACGAATTTTATTTAATAACAGAACAATAGAACAGACCTTGGAACAAAATTTTAGGTTAGTAGTAATATACAGGGTGTCCAGATACACCTGGGGAAAATTTCTAGAGGGTAAAAAGTTAAAAAGTTATTGAGAATTGAATTGAAAAATTTCTGATCGTTTTGGAAAAATTATTTTTGGTTAAGGGGGTTATTTAGAATCATTTTTGGTGAAGAGATGTAACCTCGAAATCCTACGCGTTTTCGAGAAAAAAATTCTTTAGTGAAAATTTAATGTCTGATCGTGAAGGAATGATTCCCCTGAAATTTCATGTGTTTCGAATCGTTCTGGAAAAATTATTTTTAGTTGCAGGAGTCAATTATAAGTATTTTTGGTGAATAGAGATACCCCTGAAATTCTACCCCCTTTCGAGAAAAAAATTCGAGAAGGTACAGAAATTTTTAGACGAAATTAAAAAATTTCGAATCGTTTTAAAAAAAATACTTGTAGCTAGGGGGGTCGATTACTAGCATTTTTGGTCATTATACATACCCCCGAAATCTTACGCATTTTCGAGAAAAAAATTCCTAAATGAAAATCTAATTCGAGACTAAAAATGGCTCCCTGGGAATTTCAATCGAATCTTTAAAATGCCATAACTTCTGAACGGATTGGACGATTTTAATTTTCAAACACGCAAACGACGCGTATTTAGATGAAGAATTTATAGAAATTGCAAAAATATCCGAAAAGTTGTGTCTTGACCCCTTAAAATGCGAAAAACCCCTATAAATGTGGTGCACTTTTCAAACAGCCATAATTCCTACAATAGTGAATATATTTGAATGAAACTTTTTTCTAAAGTAGAGCTTATGGGTACCTACAAAAAAGTATTAGACAAATAGTCTGTAGGGCGTCAAATAAAATTATGAAAAATGAAAAACTAATTTTTAAGGAGAATTAAAGGGGATGGACTGTCTAAATTTCTCGGCGAAATTAAAAAATTTCAAATCATATTAAAAAAATTATATTTAGTTACAGGGGTCAAATACAATTATTTTTGGTCATTATACATACCCCTGAAATTCAACCCCCTTTCAAGAAAAAAATTCGAGAAGGTGTGAAGTTTTTAGACGAAATTAAAAAATTTCGAATCGTTTTAAAAAAAATATTTTTAGCTAGGAGGATCAAATATAAATATTTTTGGTCATTATACATATCCCCGAAATCCTACGCATTTTCGAGAAAAAAATTCTTTACCGAAAATCTAATGTAATGCTCCCCTGATATTTCATCCGAATCTTTAAAATGTCATAACTTCTCAACGGATTGGACGATTTTAATGTTTAAAAAAGCAAACGACGCGTATTTTAATGTAGAATATATTGAAATTGTAAAAATGTTCGAAAAGTTGCTCCTTGACCCCCTAAAATGAGAAAAACCCCCATAAAAATGGTCCAATTTTCAAGCAGCCATAACTCCTATAATAGTGAATATATTTGAATGAAACTTTTTTCTAAAGTAGAGCTTATGGGTACCTACAAAAAAGTATTAGACAAATAGTCTGTAGGGCGTCAAATAAAATTATGAAAAATGAAAAACTAATTTTTAAGGAGAATTTAAAGGGGATGGACTGTCTAAATTTCTCGGTGAAATTAAAAAATTTCAAATCATATTAAAAAAATTATATTTAGTTACAGGGGTCAAATACAATTATTTTTGGTCATTATACATACCACTGAAATTCTACCCCCTTTCGAGAAAAAAATTCAAGAAGGTGTGAAATTTTTAGACGAAATTAAAAATTTTCAAATCGTTTTAAAAAAAATATTTTTAGCTAGGGGGATCAAATACAATTATTTTTGGTCATTATACATATCCCCGAAATCCTACTCACTTTCGAGGAAAAAATTCATTTTTGTTGGAACTTTAAACATTAATAACTTTTTAACGAAGCCTCAATCAACAAATTAATATTCTTGATTTTCGTCTTATTTTGGCCTCTAGAATCCCTCATTAAAATTATTCCCAGGGATTTCTTTCACTCAATTCTAAATTTCATAATTTATTAACAAAATAATATTAATATGCCTTTATCACACTTCATAAATATCTCAAAATTTACAAATATTTAAATCACCAATTATTTTAAAATTCAGTACAATAAAGTCACTCATTATTGATTAATATAATAATATTAATCAATAATGAGCAAAATTCTCATTTAAATCCAAATTTTAAATAACAAATACTCAATAAAGATACTTCTTTATCCTTTTCCAATTGATTAAAAATTGAAACTAAAATTATAGATTAAAATTATGAAATATTTTACGTTTCATAATTCAATTTTACAATTTCTTATCAATAATTGTCATTGCAAAATTCGTTAATCAAATAAAACTGTATAAAATTGGCTCACCTGTTTTGCAGAGTTGTAATTTCACGTTTCTTTTGCCTTTTTTCCAAAGTAATTCGACTGCCATCGCTTGAGACGAACCTGGACGCGATTGCTGTCGATTTTTCAGGTGGGCCAGTCGTGCCTGAGGGTATGTTTGTCAATCTTTTGCCCTGACGGTTTTCCTTGGACTTTCTTCTGACGTTCAGATCCGACGAGACCACGATCTCGTCAAAAGTTTGTCCGAAAACGGCTGAAAAGTACCAAAAAAAAATAAAATCAAACGAAACTTGAGTTTTATTTGAGAAATCAAATTAAAGGAAGCTTGATTTTTATTTAAAAAATAAAATTCTGATTCTCTGTTAATTTTAATTGATGACAAACTGTTTATTATGTATAATTTTGTTTAAAATTTTTTTTAATTTTCCATAGACAATATTTATGTGATTAATTTCTTCAAAATTTTTTAAATTTAATTTTTGAGAATAAAACAATTTTTTTTATAGAGGGTGTTCAGTTAACCCTGGGAAAAATTTGAATAGAGGATTCTAGAGGCCAAAATAAGACGAAAATCAAGAATACCAATTTGTTGATGGAGACTTCGTTAAAAAGTTATTAACAATTAAGTTCAAAAATTTCAAATCGTTCTGGAAAAATTATTTTCGATTGCAGGGGTCAATTACAATTATTTTTGGTCATTAGACATACCCTCGAAATCCTAACCATTTTCGAGAAAAAAATTCTAGAAAGTATTGAAATTTTTAGACGAAATTAAAAAATTTCGAATCATACTAAAAAAATTATATTTAGTTGGAGGGGTCAATTACAAGTATTTTTGGTCATTAGACGTACCCTCGAAATCGTAGCCATTTTCGAGAAAAAAATTGTTTACCGAGAATCTAATGTGAGGCCCAAAATGGTTCCCCGAAATTTCATTAAAAAATCTTTGAAACGTCATAACTCCCGAACGGATTGGACGATTTTAATGTTTAAAAAGGCAAACGATGCGTATTTTAGTGTAGAATATGTAGAAATTTTAAAAATATTCAAAAAGTTTATGCTTGACCCCGTAAAATACGAAAAACCCCATAAAAATGGTCCAATTTTCAAACAGCCATAATTCCTATAATAGTGAATATATTTCAATGAAACTTTTTTCTAAAATAGAGCTCATAGGCACCTACGAAAAAGTATTAGACAAATTTTCTGTAGGACGTCAAATAAAATTATCAAAAATAAAAAACTGAGTTTTAAGAAAAATCGACAGGGGGTAGGTGCCTCAATTTTTCGACGAAAAAAAAAATTTCAAATCATTATGGAAAAATTATTTTCAGTTGTAGGGGTCAATTACAATTATTTTTGGTCATTAGACATACCCTCGAAATCCTAACCATTTTCGAGAAAAAAATTCTAGAAAGTACTGAAATTTTTAGACGAAATTAAAAAATTTTGAATCATACTGAAAAAATTATATTTAATTGGAGGGGGTAATTACAATTATTTTTGGTCATTACATATACCCTCGAAATCCTAACCACTTTCTAGAAAAAAATTCGAGAAGATATGAAATTTTTCGTCGGGAAAAAAAAATTTCAAATCGTTTTAAAAAAATTATTGTTAGCTAGGGGGGTCGATTACAATAATTTTTGGTCATTAGACATACCCTAAAAATTCTACCCACTTTCGAGAAAAAAATTCAGGAAAGTGGATAAATTTTTCGACAAAATTAAAAAATTTCAAATCGTTTTGGAAAAATTATTGTTAGCTAGGGGGGTCAATTACAATAATTTTTGGTTATTACACTTACCCCCAAAATCTTGTGCATTTTCGAGAAAAAAATTCATTTTGGTCGAAACTTGAATTATTAATAACTTTTTAACAAAGCCTCCATCAACAAATTAGTATTCTTAATTTTCGTCTTATTTTGGCCTCTAGAATCCCCCAATAAAATAATATTCTGGATAAAAAGAATCATATAGTCACAAAATCCAAAAATAAAATTGCATTAATATAAAACATTTAAAATTAACCTTTTTAAATAAATTCAAATTAAATTTGTCGTTAATTTTCCCCAAATAACAATCCAAATTATTCAATTTAAATTTCAAATTAAATCAAAGAAAAAAATGACAAAAAAACTGGCACAAAATAACAGAAAATATGTTCAATTCGAGGTATTATTTAACATTAAAAATAATTTGACACTGTGTATATTATTCAGTGCACAACAGACACGAAACAGTATAAAAAAAATGGAGGTTTCTGGACCCAAATAACAATCCAAATTATAATTCAATTTTCGAATGAAATCAAAGAAAAAAATGACAAAAAATAACAGAAAATATGCTCAATTCGAGGTATTATTTAACATTAAAAAAAATTTGAAACACTATAAAAAAAATGAAGGTTTCTGGACCCAAATAACAGTCCAAATTATAATTCAATTTTCGAATGAAATCAAAGAAAAAAATAACAGAAAATATGTTCAATTCGAGGTATTATTTAACATTAAAAATAATTTGACACTGTGTATATTATTCAGTGCACAACAGACACGAAACAGTACAAAGAAAATGAAGGTTTCTGCGCCATTGCAATGGCGTACGCTCTTCCAAGTGACTTAGAAAGCAACAATTTCTACATTATTAATTATTCATGAAACACTATTAATTATTCATGAAACGCGAATAATTCCGTCGAATAATCTCTACTTACGTTTCTGGTTGTGTGGCTGCTGGGCGTGGACAATTACACAGGCTAAAGTGATCACCAGAAGGGCCAGGAGGTTCGCCATTTTGTGGAGTTTCGAGTTTCTCAATTTGTGACGAGGTCCGAAATGTTAGTTGATCCTGTTAAAACATAAATCAATCACAAAATCGTATTTTACTTAACGAAGAAGTCAATTAGAATTTAATTTTTCACTATTGAACGATCAAGAATACTGAAACCACAAGCACAATCTAGCAGCTCAAATTGAATCACAAAGTATGAAACACTCGAACTCAAAAAAGCCTCCATTTTGAAACTGTATACACTCTTAAATAACTGAAAACAATCAGTAATCACCAAAAACAGTTAAATGTACCCAAAAGCAGAACCACACGTGAAGCTCCTGGGTAGCCAAACATGGAAAAAACGACTCAGAAGAAAATCAAAAAGACATAATCAAACGAAAATACATTTGTCGAGTGGTCTACCACCTGGGGATGCGACGAGGAGAAAAAATATTCCCAAAAATCGTAGAGAAAAATGAGATCTGATGAGTCAAAAAGTGGTGTGAGAGGCTACCAGAGCAGTAGGCAGTTGAGCAGCGCTGAAACGCGACTAAACGTTGATATCTTGGGAGGAAAGTTACCAAAGATGGCTGAAGATAGTTCTGAGGGCTAGTGGGGCCCCTTTTTTCTCAAATAATCCTCAGAATTAGCGAGAAAACGTGACGTCAACAGAGGAGGGGGCCACTTGAGGTGCCAGAAATTTGATGATTGGAGTATTTGTAGAGGGTGGGAGTCTGGAAGGGCGCTTCTTCTGGGTAGGTTAGAGTGATTCAGAGTTGGGAACTATAGTGATCAATGGAAATAAAGTGGTGATGAGGGCCTCAGTGACTTACCGACGACTTGGCCAGAAGATACTTTCCGAGTCGACAACCGCACGAGAAATGCAGGCACAATGCCACGGAAGGCTCGAAGAGAGCATCGCCTAATGGGTATAGTGCGTGGAGAACGCGAATGGGGGACAGTGTCGTGGACCCAACGGACTGTAGCTCGCTGCACCGGACAGACCGCTTTCTATTTCACTTTTTAGCCCCCCTCCGCCCCTCTGCGTCGCGCTCGGAGCACCCGACCCGACTGGTTTGCTCGACGGGAGTATGCAGACATATATACGTGCCCAGGAGCGGCTAAACAATGGTTAACGACCAGCACCACGGACCTTTAACGAGCCCCTTTAATGCTTCTCCGATGTCACGAACGTCACTGATTTTTGGGGATTTTTAAATGTACACTAATGGTGATTGGGATTTTGGGATTTTGGGATTTTGGGAATTATTTTATGGAATATTTGGGATTTGGTGTTGGGTTGAATGGTGTTGTTTAAATTTTTGGTGGTGGTGAGAGCTTTGGAGGAACCCTGTTCTTGGGATTTGTCAACTACTGAATTGTTTATAGTTGAGGAATAGTCTGTATTTATGTTAGTCAACAAAATACTCGAGCTTCAACACATTGCTCTATTAAACACTATTATTTTAGTATTAAATAATATTGATAATTTTGAATGAATCCCATTCTTCGGTTTCATCAACTTCTAAATTGTTTATAGTTGAGAAACATTCTGTATTATTCAACAGAATTGTATTAAAATGTATTTATATTATTCAACAGAATACACGAGCTTCAACATTACTCTATTAAACATTATTATTACAATATTAAATGATATTGATAATTTTGAAAGAACCCTGTTCTTCAGTTTCATCAACTTCTAAATTGTTTATAGTTGAGGAATACCCTGTATTTATATTAGTCAACAAAATACTCGAGCTTCAACATTACTCTATTAAATATTATTATTTTTATATTAAATGATATTGATAATTTTGAAAGAACCCCAATCTTCAGTTTCATCAACTTCTAAATTGTTTATAGTTGAGGAACATTCTGTATTTATATTAGTCAACAAAATAGTCGAGCTTCAACACATTGCTCTATTAAACACTATTATTTTAGTATTAAATAATATTGATAATTTTGAATGAATCCCATTCTTCGGTTTCATCAACTTCTAAATTGTTTATAGTTGAGAAACATTCTGTATTATTCAACAGAATTGTATTAAAATGTATTTATATTATTCAACAGAATACACGAGCTTCAACATTACTCTATTAAACATTATTATTACAATATTAAATGATATTGATAATTTTGAAAGAACCCTGTTCTTCAGTTTCATCAACTTCTAAATTGTTTATAGTTGAGGAATACCCTGTATTTATATTAGTCAACAAAATACTCGAGCTTCAACATTACTCTATTAAATATTATTATTTTTATATTAAATGATATTGATAATTTTGAAAGAACCCCAATCTTCAGTTTCATCAACTTCTAAATTGTTTATAGTTGAGGAACATTCTGTATTTATATTAGTCAACAAAATACTCGAGCTTCAACACATTGCTCTATTAAACACTATTATTTTAGTATTAAATCATATTGATAATTTTGAATGAACCCCATTCTTCAATTTCGATTCATCAACCCCTAAATTATTTATAGTTGACGAACACCCTATATTTAAATTATTCAACAGAATAGTCGAGCTTCAACATTACTCTAAATATTATTGTTTGAATGTTAGATGATATTGATAATTTTGAAAGAATCCCATTCTTCAGTTTCATCAACTTCTAAATTGTTTATAGTTGACAAACACTCAGTATTTACATTATTCAACAAAATACACGAGCTTCAACATTACTCTATTAAATATTATTATTTTTATATTAAATGATATTGATAATTTTGAAAGAACCCCAATCTTCAGTTTCATCAACTTCTAAATTGTTTATAGTTGAGGAACATTCTGTATTTATATTATTTAACAAAATACTCAAGTTTCAAAAATACTCGAGCTTCAACATTACTCTATTAAACATTATTATTTAAATATTTATAATTTTGATAATTTTAAATGAACCCCATTCTTCAATTTCGTTTCATCAACCATAAAATAAATTATTTATAGTTGACGAAAGCCCTGTATTTAAATTATTCAACAGAATACTCGAGCTTCAACATTACTCTATTAAATATTATTATTTTTATGTTAAATAATATTGATAATTTTAAATGAACCCCATTCTTCAATTTCGTTTCATCAACCCCTAAATTGTTTGTATTTGACAAACCCCTTGTATTTAAATTATTCAACAAAATACTCGCGTTTCAACATTACTTTATTCAACATTATTATTTTAATATTAAACAATATTGATAATTTTGAACGAACCCCATTCTGCAACTTCGATTCATCAACCCTTAAATTATTCATAGTTGATGAACACTCTGTATTTAAATTATTCAACAAAATACTCGAGCTTCAACATTACTTTAAACATTATTATTTAAATGTTAAATGATATTGATAATTTTGAACGAACCCTATTCTTCAATTTCGTTTCATCAACCCCTAAATTATTTATAGTTGACAAACACTCTATATTTAAATTATTCAACAAAATACTCGAGCTTCAACATTACTCTATTAAACATTATTATTTAAACATTGATAATTTTGAACGGACCTCATTCGTCAATTTCGTCTCATCAACCCCTAAATTATTTACAGTTACCAAAAAGTAATTCCATTATATTAAATACAAATAACCGTACATTATATACAATCACTGCTTTTCTCATTTCTTTCCAAGCATAGAATTAATTTAACAATATCATTGATGAGACAAAAACAACCCTTAAACGTAAATCCTCAAAACAAACACGTATTTTGAAAGTTTTTAACGAATTTAATAAACTTGAATTTACAGTACAGTTTTACAAATTACAAAACAATTCAAAAGTGGTGATATTTTCATTCCTTTAATGACAATTTCGAGTATATGTGAACAAAAACAACCCTTAAATGTCTCTCGACACAAACAAATGCTTCGAAACTTTCTGACAAATTCAATAAACTTGAGTTCACACTAAACATACATTTACAAATTACAAAACAATTCAAAAATGTAGACAATTCATCCCTTTGGAGACGATTTCGTATATAAATGAACAAAATCAACCCTTAAATGTCTCTCGACACAAACAAATGCTTCCAAACTTTTCAACTCCATAAACTTGAGTTTACAAATTACAAAACAGTTCAAAAATGTTGACAATTCATCCCATTATCAACAATTCCATATACAAGTAAACAAAAACAACCCTTAACACAAAAACACGTGCTTCGAAACTTTCTAACAAATTCAACAAACTTCAATTCACAATAAACATACATTTACAAATTAAAAAACAATCCAAAAATGTTGACAATTCATCCCATTATCAACAATTCCACATATAAATGAACAAAAACAACCCTTAAATGTCTCTCGACACAAACAAACACTTCCAAACCTTTCAACATACTCAATAAACTAGTTTACAAATTACAAAACAGTTCAAAAATGTTGACAATTCATCCCATTATCAATAATTCCATATACAAGTAAACAAAAACAACCCTTAACACAAAAACACGTGCTTCGAAACTGACAAATTCAATAAACTTCAATTCACAATAAACATACATTTACAAATTAAAAAACAATCCAAAAATATTGACAATTCATCCCTTTGACAACGATTTCATATATAAATGAACAAAAACAACCCTTAAATGTCTCTCGACACAAACAAACACTTCCAAACTTTCTGATAAATTCAATAAACTTCAACTCACAATAAACATACATTTACAAATTAAAAAACAATTTAAAAATGTTGACAATTCATCCCTTTGGAGACGATTTTGTATATAAATGAACGAAAACAACCCTTAAATGTCTCTCGACACAAACAAATTCTTCCAAACTTTTCAACTCCATACACTTGAGTTTACAAATTACAAAACAGTTCAAAAATGTTGACAATTCATCCCTTTGTCGAGGATTTCATATATAAATGAACAAAAACAACCCTTAAATGTCTCTCGACACAAACAAACACTTCCAAACTTTTCAACGTACTCAATAAACGAGTTTACAAATTACAAAACAGTTGAAAAGTGTTGACAATTCCTCCCATTATCAACAATTCCACATATAAATGAACAAAATCAACCCTTAAGTGTCTCTCGACACAAACAAACACTTCCAAACTTTTCAACTCCATAAACTTGAGTTTACAAATTAAAAAACAGTTCAAAAATGTTGATAATTCATCCCATTATCAACGATTCCATATACAAATGAACAAAAACAACCCTTAAATGTCTCTCGACACAAACAAATGCTTCCAAACTTTTCAACGAACTCCATAAACTTCAATTGACAATAAACACACATTTACAAATTACAAAACAATCCAAAAATGTTGACAATTCATCCCATTATCAATAATTCCATATACAAGTAAACAAAAACAACCCTCAACACAAAAACACGTGCTTCGAAACTTTCTAACAAATTCAACAAACTTCAATTCACAATAAACACACATTTACAAATTAAAAAACAATTCAAAAATGTTGACAATTCATCCCATTATCAACAATTCCACATATAAATAAACAAAATCAACCCTTAAGTGTCTCTCGACACAAACAAATGCTTCCAAACCTTTCAACATACTCAATAAACGAGTTTACAAATCACAAAACAATTCAAAAATGTTGACAATTCATCCCATTATCAACAATTCCTCATATAAATGAACAAAAACAACCCTTAAATGTCTCTCGACACAAACAAATGCTTTCAAACCTTTCAACATACTCAATAAACTAGTTTACAAATTACAAAACAGTTGAAAAATGTTGACAATTCCTCCCATTATCAACAATTCCATATACAAGTAAACAAAAACAACCCTTAACACAAAAACACGTGCTTCGAAACTGACAAATTCAATAAACTTCAATTCACAATAAACATACATTTACAAATTAAAAAACAATCCAAAAATATTGACAATTCCTCCCATTATCAACAATTCCACATATAAATAAACAAAATCAACCCTTAAATGTCTCTCGACACAAACAAACACCTCCAAACTTTCTGATAAATTCAATAAACATACATTTACAAATTAAAAAACAGTTCAAAAGTGTTGACAATTCATCCCCTTATCGACGATTTTGTATATAAATGAACTAAAACAACCCTTAAATGTCTCTCGACACAAACAAATGCTTCCAAACTTTCTGACAAATTCAATAAACTTTAATTCACAATAAACACACATTTACAAATTAAAAAACAATTCAAAAATGTTGACAATTCATCCCATTATCAACAATTCCACATATAAATGAACAAAAACAACCCTTAAATGTCTCTCGACACAAACAAATGCTTCGAAACTTTCTGACAAATTCAATAAACTTTAATTCACAATAAACATACATTTACAAATTAAAAAACAATCCAAAAATATTGACAATTCCTCCCATTATCAACATTTCCACATATAAATGAACAAAAACAACCCTTAAATGTCTCTCGACACAAACAAACACTTCCAAACTTTTCAACATACTCAATAAACGAGTTTACAAATTACAAAACAGTTCAAAAATGTAATTTTCCTCCCATTACCAACAATTCCCCATAAAAATTCAAATCAAAAAGCAAATATAAATTCCCAAGCAGCCACCAAGCTTTCTCCAACAAGAGAAAGTCTCGAAATCTCGGAGGAAGCATCCCCCCATCGAGTATCGCGTGTGCAGATCGCGCGGTCATTGCACGCCGCCCAATTTCAGGTGTTCGCTTTTTGCGTGCCCCCTCCACTCTCCCTCCCTTTGTGCTGTTAATTCCCGGGCCCCCGGGCCCCATCCACCGATATTTCGTCGGTTTTATTTGCGGGAACATCTGGTGGCCGCCGTACGGACAAAGGGGGCCCAGCTCCCAGGAAACTGGAGGGTGGTGCACTCGTTGCTTTGTTTACATATACCTGGTGACGTAGAATGTTTGTAAACAATGGCCGCGGACGCCACCCAGCGACCGGCGACCGGAATAAATCCGGCGCAGTGGACGCTACGCGCACCTCTGGGCGGACAAAATGGCCGCTGGGGACCACAACTCTCGCTATCTGGGCCATTTCGAGGTTATGGAACTTGTAAATAGTGTTTTTTGGCGATTTATTTTGATATAATGATGGGGATATGTGTTTTAATTGAAAGAAAAAATGAATTTTGGTGCAACTCTCGCTCTCTGGGCCATTTGGAGGTTATGGAACTTTGTAAAACTTGTAAATATTGTTTTTTGGCGATTTATTTTGATGTAATGATGGGAATGTGTGGTTTAATTAAAGGAAAATTGCATTTTGGTGCAACGAGAGAACAACTGGGCCATTTGGAGGTTATGAAACTTTGTAAAACTTGTAAATATTGTTTTTTAGCGATTTATTTTGATGTAATGATGGGGATATGTGGTTTAAGTAAAAGAAAAATTGCATTTTAGGGCAACGAGAGGCCAACTGGGCCATTTGGAGGTTATGGAACTTGTAAATAGTGTTTTTTAGCGATTTATTTTGATGTAATGATGGGGATATGTGGTTTAATTAAAGGAAAATTGCATTTTAGGGCAACGAGAGGCCAATTGGGCCATTTGGAGGTTATGGAACTTTGTAAAACTTGTAAATATTGTTTTTTGGCGATTTATTTTGATGTAATGATGGGGATATGTGGTTTAAGTAAAAGAAAAAATGAATTTTGGTGCAACTCTCGCTCTCTAGGCCATTTGGAGGTTATGGAACTTTGTAAAACTTGTAAATATTGTTTTTTGGCGATTTATTTTGATGTAATGATGGGGATGTGTGGTTTAATTAAAGGAAAATTGCATTTTAGGGCAACGAGAGGCCAACTGGGCCATTTGGAGGTTATGGAACTTTGTAAAACTTGTAAATATTGTTTTTTAGCGATTTATTTTGATGTAATGATGGGGATGTGTGGTTTAATTAAAGGAAAATTGTATTTTAGGGCAACGAGAGGCCAACTGGGCCATTTGGAGGTTATGGAACTTGTAAATATTATTTTTTAGCAATTTATTTTGATGTAATGATGGGGATGTTTGCTTTAATTAAAAGAAAAACTGAATTTTAGGGCAACGAGAGGCCTACTGGGCCATTTGGAGGTTATGGAACTTGTAAATATTGTTTTTTAGTAATTTATTTTGATGTAATGATGGGAATGTGTGGTTTAATTGAAAGAAAAAATGAATTTTAGGGCAACGAGAGGCCAACTGGGCCATTTGGAGGTTATGGAACTTGTAAATATTGTTTTTTGGCGATTTATTTTGATGTAATGATGGGAATGTGTGGTTTAATTGAAAGAAAAACTGCATTTTGGTGCAACGAGAGGCCAACTGGGCCATTTAGAGGTTATGGAACTTTATAGAACTTGTATTATATAGAGGGTATTTTGTCCATGTTTGAGGGAAATTTTAATGGGGGATTCTAGAGGCCAAAATAAGACGAAAATTGAAAAATTTCAATTTTTTGACTGAGGCTTCGTTAAAAAGTTATTGAAAAATTAAATTGAAAAATTTTAAATCAGGCTGGAAAAATTATTGTCGGCTGCAGGGGTTGATTACGATTATTTTTGGTGAATAGACGTACCCCCGAAATCTTACGCATTTTCGAGAAAAAAATTCGAGAAGTTGTGAAATTTTTGGAAGAAATTAAAAAATTTCAAATCGTTCTAAAAAAAATATTTTTGATTGTAGGGGTCAATTACAATAATTTTTGGTCATTAGACATATCGTCGAAATCCTACCCACTTTCTAGAAAAAAATTCGAGAAGATGTGAAATTTTTCGAAACAAAATTGAAAAGTTTCAAATCTTTTTGGAAAAATTATTTTCGATTGCGGGGGTCAATTACAATAATTTTTGGTCGTTAGACATATCGTTGAAATCCTACCCACTTTCGAGAAAAAAATTGTTTACCGAAATTATAATTTTAGGTCAAAAATGGTACCCCGAAATTTCATGCAAATCTTAAAAACATCATAATTTCTGAACACATTAGAGGATTTTAATGTTTCAAAAAGCAAATAGCGCATATTTTACTGAAAAATATCTAGAAATTCTAAAAATATTCAAAAAATTGTTCCTTGACCCCCTAAAATGAAAAAACCCCCATAAAAATGGTCCAATTTTCAAACAGCCATAACTCCTACAATACTGAACAACAACGACATCCACAATACCCATAACAAGCCCACAATCCAACCAAAAATAACAAACTAAACAAAATCGAAATCACAACAATTCTCAAATTTTTCTGACAAAAACAAAACAAACTCTTCATTCTCACAATGAAAAACACCCCAAAATTACTCTGAAGTTCTCAAACATCCCCATCAGAAACCAACTATCGAACAGCAAAGAGTCAATCTTAAACCACATCAAAATAAAAGATAACAAAAACAATCAACAAAGGGGGGGTCAAATAAACAAAAATCAGAGCTCATCAATGTTTGATCAATGTTTATTGGTTAAAATGGTCAAAAGTAGGAAGAATATTAAATCCCAGGAATCTCCACAAATCTTCACGAATCTATTAACTAATATAAATACAAAAAGAAATCAACAAAGGGGGGGTCAAATAAACAAAAATCAGAGCTCATCAATGTTGGATCAATTGTTAATTAAAATGGTCAAAAGTGGGAAGAATATTAAATCCCAGGAGGCAGAATTTCACAAAAAAAAAAATCAACAAAGGGGGGGTCACATAAACAAAAATCAGAGCTCATCAATGTTCGATCAATTGTTAATTAAAATGGTCAAAAGTAGGAAGAATATTAATTTCCACAAAGAAAGAAAGAAGCGTGTGTTCCTCGAATTCACGAATCTATTAACTAATATAAATACAAAAAAAAGTCAACAAAGGGGGGTCAAATAAACAAAAATCAGAGCTCATCAATGTTTAATCAATTGTTGACTAAAATGGTCAAAAGTAGGAAGAATATTAAATTCCACAAAGAAAGAAGCTTATGTTCCTCGAATTCACGAATCCATTAACTAATATAAAACAACAAAAAAAAGTCAACAAAGGGGGGGTCAAATAAACAAAAATCAGAGCTCATCAATGTTTAATCAATTGTTGACTAAAATGGTCAAAAGTAGGAAGAATATTAAATTCCACAAAGAAAGAAGCTTATGTTCCTCGAATTCACGAATCCATTAACTAATATAAAACAACAAAAAAAAGTCAACAAAGGGGGGGTCAAATAAACAAAAACCAGAGCTCATCAATGATCGATCAATTGTTAATTAAAATGGTCAAAAGTAGGAAGAATATTAAATTCCACAAAGAAAGAAAGAAGCGTGTGTTCCCCGAATTCACGAATCCGTTAACTAATATAAAACAACAAAAAAAAGTCAACAAAGGGGGGGTCAAATAAACAAAAACCAGAGCTCATCAATGATCGATCAATTGTTAATTAAAATGGTCAAAAGTAGGAAGAATATTAAATTCCACAAAGGAAGAAAGAAGCGTGTGTTCCTCCAATTCACGAATCTATTAACTAATATAAATACAAAAAGAAATCAACAAAGGGGGGGTCAAATAAACAAAAATCAGAGCTCGTCAATGTTCGATCAATTGTTAATTAAAATGGTCAAAAGTAGAAAGAATATTAAATCCCAGGAGACAGAATTTCACAAAAAAAAAATCAACAAAGGGGGGGGTCAAATAAACAAAAATCAGAGCTCATCAATGTTCGATCAATTGTTAATTAAAATAGTCAAAAGTAGGAAGAATATTAAATTCCACAAAGAAAGAAGCTTATGTTCCTCGAATTCACGAATCCGTTAACTAATACAAATACAAAAAAAAGTCAACAAAGGGGGGGTCAAATAAACAAAAACCAGAGCTCGTCAATGTTCGATCAATTGTTAATTAAAATGGTCAAAAGTAGGAAGAATATTAAATTCCACAAAGAAAGAAAGAAGCGTGTGATCCTCCAATTCACGAATCTATTAACTAATATAAATTCAAAAAGAAATCAACAAAGGGGGGGTCAAATAAACAAAAACCAGAGCTCGTCAATGTTCGATCAATTGTTGACTAAAATGGTCAAAGTAGTATTTTTAATACTAAAAAGTTAAAAGTATATTAAATTCCACAAAGAAAGAAGCTTATGTTCCTCGAATTCACGAATCCGTTAACTAATACAAATACAAAAAAAAGTCAACAAAGGGGGGGTCAAATAAACAAAAACCAGAGCTCATCAATGATCGATCAATTGTTAATTAAAATGGTCAAAAGTAGAAAGAATATTAAATTCCACAAAGAAAGAAAGAAGCGTGTGTTCCTCGAGTTCGCGAATCCGGGGTCAACGAACTCGAAGGAGCAAGATGGAGGGCAGCTCTGGTCCAGTGTCACCAGACGATCGCGTGGAACATCTGTCCAGCAGGTCCCGGTGTGCTCGTAGATGCAACAATCTTGGCGCATGTCAGTCCCGTCGTGTGTTGACGTCTCTGTCGCTCTCGTTTCGAGGCCACGGGGCCCGCTCACAAAGCCCGGGCCTGCGCGTTGGCTATTGAAACGCGCGCGCACCGCATTGTCCTATTGAGGCTCCTTTTCGTACGGTGTGAAAAAGAATGGACAAAGGGGAAATGAATCTTCTCGGTTCTCAGGCGATGGGCAGACGGCGGGGCAGACGGATGAACTCGTTTTAAAGGGAACGCCATATTGTGGGGTGCCTCCGTGCAGCCTGGCCAACGAACCGGTCTGTTTTGGTCCCGAAATGCGCCTACACTCCCCTCGTTCCTTGCCCCCTTATTTATCGTACGATCGACTAGAAGATTCTAGTATTCTGATCTATCTGGGCAAGCTGAACTCCATTTCGAGCGATTCAAACTCTCCAGAGTCGAAATCGACGGGCTCAACTTGTGGGGATCGTGGAATTGGTGAGGATGGAGTCCCAATTTGGTTGGGAATTGAGAAAATTCCTCGGTTTGGGGGATTTCTTTCAAAATTAATCAGTTGTCAAGGTTTTTAAAAGTCTGAAGAAAGTGTTGGTTTGCCAAAAATAATTGGAAATGGGCCTGGTGGACTTTCTGGGGCCTCAAAACCCTTTAAGACACCTTTCCCCCATATTTAAAATGTCAATCTGGGCTTTTTTAGTGTCCTTGGTCATCGTTATACTCTTTAGACACTCTGGCGATGATAATTACTGGGAAAAGAAGCATCAGCGCCATCTATGGGTCATAATGGGCATACCAGCGCCATCTATCGAACATAATGAGTATATCAGCGCCATCTGTGGGTCATAATGGGTATACCAGCGCCATCTGTCGAACATAATGGGTATATCTGCGCCATCTGTGGGTCATAATGGGTACACCAGAGCCATCTATCGTACATAATGTGTGCACCGCGTGGGGTAGTCTGACCGTTACCTTTGTACAAGCATATAAAGAAAGATTCCAGGAGATTTCTTCCAAAATGAGTCAGTTGTCAAGGTTTTTAAAAGTCTAAAGAAAGTGTTGGTTTGCCAAAAATAATTGGAAATGGGCCTGGCGGACTTTCTGGGGCCTCAAAACCCTTTAGGACACCTTTTTCCTCAAATCTAAAATGTCAATTTGGGCTTTTTTAGTGTCCTTGGTCATCGTTATACTCTTTAGACACTCTGGCGATGATAATTACTGAGAAAAAGAAGCATCAGCGCCATCTATCGGTCATAATGGGCGCACCAGCGCCATCTATCGAACATAATGGGTATATCAGCGCCATCTGTGGGTCATAATGGGTACACCAGCGCCATCTATCGTACAAAATGTGTGATCCATCGAGACGATAGGTTCTAGAAATTACTAGAGGACCTACGAAAATCCCTATAATCATTATTTTCAGCATTTCAAGTAAAATAACCTTGTATTAAGTCAATTATTCTTCCTCCTCGAAGGTCTACACTTCGAACGTAGCAATTTCGTTCCTCTTTTCTTTGCAATCTGACAGTAGCTCGACCAAGATTATTGTTATTAACCTTGTTTTTCGAGTTGTATGCTCGAAAGGTGTCCATTGAAATGTATTTCGTTTTAAAAGAACCAGAAATTACTTGAATTTTTAATCCTTTTTATGTACTTGTTTTTAGACATGTTTAGATGTGAATGTTAATTGAAAATTTACATAAAAAAGGTGTTTTTTTTTATAGATAGTGAAAGTTTTGAGTTGCAAATGGCGACGAAGGATAATTAGGCTAATTTAGAAGAGTTCTAGGCTTTGATATGAACGACTACACGAGAATCGTTCAAATAACATCGCTCATGGGGAGTCAAGTGAATCCCAGTATGCAAATTAGAAGGTCTCCCTTGCAAGAGTCATCTCAGAGGGGTTGAAGATCACAAGTGGTTGCATATAGTAATTTTATTTATGCGCAAAACCTACGGTCTATTCACCAAAAATGATTGCAACTGACCCCCGCAATCGAAAATAATTTTTATGATTTGATATTTTTTAATTTTGTTTAAAAATTTCACATCTCGTATTTTTTTCTCGAAAACGCGTAGGATTTTGGAGGTATGCATGATGACCAAAAATGATTGCAATTACCCACTGTAAATAAATATATTTTTTTTAGAATGATTTGATATTTTTTAATTTTGTTTAAAAATTTCACATCTCGAATTTTTTTCTCGAAAACGCGTAGGATTTTGGAGGTATGCATGATGACCAAAAATGATTGCAATTACCCACTGTAAATAAATATATTTTTTTTAGAATGATTCGAAATTTTTTAATTTCGTTGAAAAATTTCACATCTTCTTGAATTTTTTTCTCGAAAACGCGTAGGATTTTGGAGGTATGCATGATGACCAAAAATGATTGCAATTACCCACTGTAAATAAATATATTTTTTTTAGAATGATTCGAAATTTTTTAATTTCGTCGAAACATTTCACATCTTCTTGAATTTTTTTCTCGAAAACGCGTAGGATTTTGGAGGTATGCATGATGACCAAAAATGATTGCAATTACCCACTGTAAATAAATATATTTTTTTTAGAATGATTCGAAATTTTTTAATTTCGTTGAAAAATTTCACATCTTCTTGAATTTTTTTCTCGAAAACGCGTAGGATTTTGGAGGTATGCATGATGACCAAAAATGATTGCAATTACCCACTGTAAATAAATATATTTTTTTTAGAATGATTCGAAATTTTTTAATTTCGTCGAAACATTTCACATCTTCTTGAATTTTTTTCTCGAAAACGCGTAGGATTTTGGAGGTATGCATAATGACAAAAAATGATTGCAATTACCCATTCTAAATAAATATATTTTTTTTAGAACAATTTGAAATTTTTTTTTTCGTCGAAACATTTCACATCTTCTTGAATTTTTTACTCGAAATTGCGTAGGATTTCGAGGATACGTATAATGACCAAAAATGATTGTAATTACTCACTGTAGCTGAATATAATTTTTTTAGAATGATTCGAAGTTTTTTAATTTCGTCGAAAAATTTCACATCTTTTTGAATTTTTTTCTAGAAAATGCGTAGGATTTTGGAGGTATGCATGATGACCAAAAATGATTGTAATTACCCACTGTAAATAAATATATTTTTTTTAGAACAATTTGAAATTTTTTTTTTCGTCGAAAAATTTAGGCACCTACGCCCTGTCGATCTTGTTTGAAAATTTGTTTTTTATTTTTAGTCATTTTGTTTGACACCCTGCAGAAAAGTTGTCTAATACTTTTTTGTAGGTACCCATGAGCTCTATATCAGAAAAAAGTTTCATTTAAATATATTCACTATCCTAGTAGTTATGGCTGTTTGAAAATTGGACCATTTTTGGGGAGTTTTTGTCATTTTACGGGGTCAAGGAACAACTTTTCGAATATTATTAAAATTTCTTCATATTCTACACTAAAATACGCGTCGTTTGCTTTTTCAAACATTAAAATCGTCCAATCCGTTCAGAAATTATGACGTTTCAAAGATTTTTTAATGAAATTTCGGGGAACCATTTTGGGCCTCACATTAGATTTTCGGTAAATAATTTTTTTCTCGAAAATGCGTAGGAATTCGGGGGTATGTATAATAACCAAAAATGATTATAATTGATCCCCGCAACCGAAGATAATTTTTCCAAAAAAGGCTCAACATCCAAGATTGGGAGCCTAGGAACCAAAATGCGCCTACGTGGAGCCTCGATCAATGACAATGTGGAAGTCTGGGGCACCCAGATCCCTGTCTCCAGAAGATAGAGACAGACCTAGACCTAGATCCTCTGATGACCAGCAAAGCACCCTAACTGGTAGCCTCACTAGACACAATGCACATAAAAACCTCTACGATCATCATTCCTAACTCTGACACTCTCATCGCAAACCTCTAGCTCCAGCCAGGTCATCTAAGCTAGCAGAACCCCCCTAAGGTGCTTGCACACACTTGGTGAGCCCCCCAAAAGAGAAAATCCCAATACTGATGAGTCCACTAGCAGCCCCCAGTGTCAATAATGTGCCTTAAGGATGGAACAGTGAGGTTCCCTGACGTGGGGACCCAGACCTAACCCAGACCTAGACCTAGATCCTCAACCTCTGATGACCAGCAAAGCACCCTAACTGGTAGCCTCACTAGACGACTCACAATGCACATAAAAACCTCTAGGATCATCATTCCTAACCCTGACACTCTCATCGCAAACCTCTAGCTCCAGTCAGGTCATCTAAGCTAGCAGAACCCGCCTAAGGTGCTTGCACACACTTGGTAAGCCCCACAAAAGAGAAAATCCCAATACTGATGAGTCCACTAGCAGCCCCCAGTGTCGATAACATGCCTTAAGGATGGAACAGTGAGGTTCCCTGACATGGGGACCCAGACCTAACCCAGACCTAACCCAGACCTTCCCAATACCCCAACTGATGAGTCCACTAGCAGCCCCCAGTGTCAATAACATGCCTTAAGGATGAAACAGTGAGGTTCCCTGACATGGGGACCCAGACCTAACCCAGACCTAACCCAGACCTAACCCAGACCTAACCCAGACCTAACCCAGACCTAACCCAGACCTAACCCAGACCTAACCCAGACCTAACCCAGACCTAACCCAGACCTAACCCAGACCTAACCCAGACCTAACCCAGACCTAACCCAGAGGTAATCTCGATAGGTGCAGTAGCTTACGTTGGGAAGAGGCTCGAGCAATTAATCGCCGCTGGGTTGGCGAGCATTCTCGCCTCGTAAACGAGGCGTACGCCCAGGTATTTCGTGCCTGAGAGAATTCGTGTCAGCTCGTTAAGCTGCGCGGCGCGTGCGGCGACTACACGCGCGTGCAAAGCCAATTAATAGCCTCCTGGGGTTATGGCGCGTCCGTGTCCATTGCTCACTGGACCTCGTCGACGTGGAGGGTCACCTATCATAGTTGGCGCCATGATGTGGCGAGGTCGTCAACGTGGGTGTCGAAGCTGACAGGTTTCAGCTCCAAAAACAGGTGAGTTGCCAAGGAACATGAGCTGTTGAGGACCTCAGACCTTCGACATCGCCATTTTTAGAGGTGCCCTAGCGTGTAAAGGTCTTCCTCAAGCCCCAATTTACAGCTACGTCAGGAATGGTCGAATGGTATTGACTGGGAGGCAAGATCCTCATTTGTTCAGATAATGCAAAAGTGACAATTCTTTATTGATGAAATGAACGATTGTTACAAAAAGGTTCAATGGCTAGGTCGATTCGTGATTTCTATTGATGAAGAAGGGTGAAGTAGTCTAGGCTGTCAGAGCCTCAGAACCTCTGACTGTTGGCTGAAGAGTCAGCGATACTGAACGAGGCAGAGTAGGGTCCCAGGCTGAAGTTGGCGCTTTGGGCGCTAGCTTGGCTCTCGCCATCCCCGAATGCGTTCGCCCCAGCTGCTTCCGCGGATGCTGAAGCACCAGATCCTCCGAATAGTCCTCCCGATCCTGCGTTAGCCACTGCACCGCCTGGTCCTCCAAAGAGTCCACCAGACTGTGCATTGGCTGAGGCGCCGGATCCTCCGAAAGGTCCACCATTGAATCCACCGGATTCTGCATTGGCCAACGCGGCGCCAGATCCTCCGAAGAGTCCTCCATTTGACCCTCCAGATTGTGCGTTAGCTGAGGCTGCGCCACCTTCAGGGTAAAATTCACCTGCTCCAAACCTGAAAACAGCAGAGTGAATCATTGGAGTCATCAAGCTACGTTGATTGTAGCATTCGAGAGGTGGGAGGTTCCTGTAGTCGCCGCTAGAGGGACAGTTGCTCTCACAAGCGATTTATTGAAACTTTTATATAAGTAGGATCTGCTTGGAGGCCTTAGATGTGAGTTCAGTAGCATTAAATGCTTCTCTTTCTTTGATCCCTGCTATCTTGCTTACCATTCGATCGTTCAGCTGTGGTGACAGTTTCTGTACTCGCCGCTAGAGGGACAGCTGCTCTCACAAGCGATTTATTGAACCTTTTATATAAGTAGGATCTGCTTGGAGGCCTTAGATGTGAGATCACTAGCATTAAATGCTTTTCTTTCTTTGATCCCTGCTATCTTGCTTACCAATCGATCGTTCAACTGTCGCGACAGTTCCTGTAGTCGCCGCTAGAGGGACAGTTGCTCTCACAAGCGATTTATTGACCTTTCTATATAAGTAGGATATGCTTGGAGGCCTTAGATGTGAGTTCAGTAGCACTAAATGCTTTTGTTTCTTTACCTTACTTACCAACCCATCGTTCAGCTGTGGTGACAGTTCCTGTACTCGCCGCTAGAGGGACAGTTGCTCTCACAAGCGATTTACTGGACCTTCTATATAAGTAGGATTTGCTAGGAGGCCTTAGATGTGAGTTTACTAGCACCAAACTCTTTTCTTTGTTTACCCCCTGCTACCTCACTTACCATCCCATCATTCAGATGTCGTGACAGTTCCTGTACTCGCCGCTAGAGGGACAGTTGTTCTCACAAGTGATTTACTGAACCTTCCATATAAACACGACCTTCTAGAAGGCTTTACACGTGAGTTCAGTAGCACCAAACGCTTATTCTTTCTTTACCCCCTGCTACCTCACTTACCATCCCATTAATAGTTCCCATACTCGCCACCAGAGGGACTATTGCTCTCACAAGTGATTTACTGAACCTTCCATATAAATACGACCCCACTAGGAGGCTTTTACACGTGAGTTCAGTAGCACCAAACGCTTATTCTTTCTTTACCCCCTGCTACCTCACTTACCATCCCATTAATAGTTCCCATACTCGCCACCAGAGGGACTGTTGTTCTCACAAGTGATTTACTGAACCTTCCACATAAATACAACCTTCTAGGAGGCCCTACCAATGAGTTCTCTAGCACCAAACGCTTATTCTTTGTTTACCCCATGCTACCTCACTTACCATCCCATCGACAGTTCCCATACTCGCCACCAGAGGGACAGTTGCTCTCACAAGTGATTCACTGACCCTTCCATATAAATACAACCTTCTAGGAGGCCTTACCAATGAGTTCTCTAGCACCAAACGGTTATTCTTTGTTTACCCCCTGCTATCTCACTTACCATCCCATTAATAGTTCCCATACTCGCCACCAGAGGGACTGTTGTTCTCACAAGCGATTCACTGACCCTTCCACATAAACACGACCCGCCTGGAGGCCTCACCCATCACTTCACTAGCCCCAAATGCTTCCCTTTCTCTGCTCCCTACCCCGTTTACCACCCCATCCTTCAGCAAAAGCGCCACAATTTGGTCAAATAGACTCTCACACGATATTTTTACGCAATAAAATTTCAAATTTAACCAAAAGTAGATACTCAAAGAGAATACGTACCCTCCCTCGCAGCCGAATTCGCCACACCCCCCTGGTCTGTTGCCATAATTATACTCATTCGGGAACCCAAATTGAGGCGATCGTTGCTCCCTCTTGATGTCTATAACAAAGCACAAAAACGTTAATCCTAGCCAAATAAAAACATTTCCAATCCGAAAACAGAATTTATTTTTAACAAATAACAATTTAACAAGAAAATCCAAACTTTATTCAATTTAATAGTTAATTTGAGAGCATCCAATTAATCCAACTCGGTAGAAATAGCTAGCTGGTGCACAGTGAGTGTTCGCAGCTCTCCTCGTTGTTACAAAATTGATTTTATTTAAACAAATAGCACACAAAGACTGACCAGTCTCCACAAGTGGGGTTTCTTGCACCCCCGTTGGTTTGGCTGGACACACGTTGAACAGGGCCACAGACACCAAAATAATCGACAAAAGTCGCGCAGTTTTCGCCATCTCGACAAAATGGAGGCCCCAGTCGACTAGGTAACCGAAAGCACAAGTCAATGGACACTCACTGAGCACGGTGTTTTTATACGAGGATAGCTTCCCAGAGATTCGACGACCCCGATTTGTTATTGGCTCCTAACCAGTGGGCGACCTCACTGTTCAGGGTCGATCGAAAGTGGACCGCAAGAAAGGATCGTCTGAGATCGACGCAGAAGTTTTCGGGGAATTACACGACAGTGGGGGGACAGAACGAGGAAAAAGAGAGACTGATGATCTCTGGCCCCTGGATCATGTTTTATTCATCTCATTTTTCGGGGATCTCTCCAAGTGTTTATCTGCGTCTCGAAAGTCGACGAATTGCGTAAATCAGTCGGTGTTTCCTGATCTTAGACGAGATTTTAGAATGGTTTTTGAAATGATTTTGTATACAGAGTGTTAGGATAACCCTGGGAGAGGTTTTAATGGGGGATTCTGGAGGCCAAAATAATTTGTTGATGGAGGCTTCGTTAGTTATTAACAATTGAATTCAAATGTTTCAAATCGTTCTGAAAAAAATACTGTTGTCTGTGGGGGTTAATTATGATCATTTTTGGTGATTAGCTATAACCCCGAATTCCTACGCATTTTCGAGGAAAAAATTCGAGAAGATGTGAAATTCACTACTGGAATTTTTTTCTGGAAAATGAGGGGGATTTCGGGGGTATGTCTGATGACCAAAAGTGATTGTAATTGACCCCCCTAGATGGTGATAATTTTTTTAGTATGATTTGAAATTTTTTTTTTGTGCGGAAAAATTTGGGTGTCGATTTTGATTAAGAATTTGTTTTTTATTTTTGATAATTTTGTTTGATGTACTAGAGAAAAGTTGTTTAATACTTTTTTGTAGATACATATGAGCTCTACTTTAGAAAAAAGTTTCATTGAAATATGTTCACTATTGTAGCAGTTATGGGTGTTTGAAAATTGGACCATTTTTATGGGGGTTTTCTAATTTTTGCGGTGTCAAGCATACAGGTTTTGAATATTTTTAGAATTTCTATATATTCTTCACTAAAATACGCGTTGATTGCTTTTTTAAATATTAAAATCCTTCAATCCGTTCAAAAGTTATGACGTTTTCAAATTTTGGAGTGACATTTCTAGTCTGATATTATATTATTGGTTAGGAATTTTTTTCTCGAAAATGGTTACGATTTCGAGGGTACGCCTAATGACCAAAAATACTTGTGATTGACCCCTCCAACTAAATATAATTTTTCCAGAATGATTTGAAATTTTTTTTCCGTCGAAAAATTTAAGCACCTAGTCTCTATTGATTTTTCTTGAAAATTCGTTTTTTATTTTTAGTAATTTTGTTTGACGTCCCACAGAAAATTTGTCTAATACTTTTTTGTAGGTATGTCTCTATTCTATTTCAGAAAAAAGTTTCATTCAAATATATTCACTAGTGTAGGAGTTATGGTCGTCTGAAAATTGGACCACTTTTATGGGGGTTTTCTAATTTTTACGGTGTCAAGCATACAGTTTTTGAATATTTTTAGAATTTCTATATATTCTTCACTAAAATACGCGTCGTTTGCTTTTTTGAACGTTAAAATCGTCCAATCCGTTCAGGAGTTATGATATTTTAAAGATTTTTTAATGAAATTTCGGGGATCCATTTTTGGCCTCACATTAGATTTTCGTTAAGGAATTTTTTTCTCGAAACTGAGTAGGATTTCGAGGGTATGTATAATGACCAAAAATGATTGTAATTGACCCCTCCAACTAAATATAATTTTTCCAGAATGATTCGAAATTTTTTTTCCGTCGAAAAATTTAAGCACCTAGTAGTCTATTGATTTTTCTTGAAAATTCGTTTTTTATTTTTAGTAATTTTGTTTGACGTCCTACAGAAAATTTGTCTAATACTTTTTTGTAGGTACCCATGAGCTCTATTTTAGAAAAAAGTTTCATTCAAATATATTCACTAGTGTAGGAGTTATGGTCGTTTGAAAATTGGACCACTTTTATGGGAGTTTTCTAATTTTTGCGGTGTCAAGCATAAAGTTTTTGAATATTTTTAGAATTTCTATATATTCTCCACTAAAATACGCGTCGTTTGCTTTTTCAAACATTAAAATCGTCCAATCCGTTCAGGAGTTATGATATTTTAAAGATTTTTTAATGAAATTTCGGAGATCCATTTTTGGCCTCACATTAGATTTTCCTTAAGGAATTTTTTTCTCGAAACTGGGTAGGATTTCGAGGGTATGTATAATGACAAAAAATGATTGTATTTGACCCCTGTAACTAAATATAATTTTTCCAGAATGATTTGAAATTTTTTTTTTCTATCGAAAAATTTCACACCTTTTCGAATTTTTTTCTCGAAAGTGGGTAGGATTTCGACGGTATGTCAAATGACCAAAAATGATTCTAATTGACCTCTGCAGGCATAAGTATTTTTTTTAAAACGATTTGAAATTTTTTTTTTCTTCGAAAAATTTAGACACCCAGTCTTTGACGATTTTTCCTTAAAACTTAGTTTTTCATTTTTGATATTTTTATTTGACGTCCTACAGAAAATTTGTCTAATACTTTTTTGTAGATACCCATGTGCTCTATTTTAGAAAAAAGTTTCATTCAAATATATTCACTATCGTAGGAGTTATGGTCGTTTGAAAATTGAACCATTTTTATAGAGTTTTTCTAATTTTTCGGTGTCAAGCATCAACTTTTCGATTATTTTTAGAATTTCTATATATTCTCCACTAAAATACGCGTCGATTGCCTTTTTGAACATTAAAATCGTCCAATCCATTCAGAAGTTATGCTGTTTTAAAGATTTAAATGAAATATCATTTCTGGGCCTCACATTCGATTTTCCTTAAGGAATTTTTTTCTCAAAACTGAGTAGGATTTCGGGAATATACCTAATCACCAAAAATACTTCTAATTAACCCCTGCAACTAAAAATAATTTTTCTAAAACGATTCGAAACACACGAAATTTCAGGGGAATCATTCATTCATGCTCAGACATTATATTTTCGCTAATGAATTTTTTTCTCAAAACTGAGTAGAATTTCGAGGATATACCTAATCACCAAAAATACTTCTAATTAACCCCTGCAACCAAAAATAATTTTTCCAAAACGATTCGAAGCACACGAAATTTCAGGGGAATCATTCATTCATGCTCAGACATTATATTTTCGCTAATGAATTTTTTTCTCAAAACTGAGTAGAATTTCGGGAATATACCTAATCACCAAAAATACTTCTAATTAACCCCTGCAACCAAAAATAATTTTTCCAAAAGGATTCGAAACACACGAAATTTCAGGGGAATCATTCATTCATGCTCAGACAATATATTTTCGCTAATGAATTTTTTTCTCAAAACTGAGTAGAATTTCGAGAGTACATCTAATAACCAAAAATAATCGTAATTAACCCCCACAGGTAACAGTATTTTTTCCAAAACGATTAAAAATTTTTTAATTCAATTTTTCAATAACTTCTTAACAAAGCCCCAATCAAAAAATCAATATTCTTAATTTTGGTCTCTAAAACACCCTGTATACTCACAATTCTTACTAATACCCTCCTAATAACAAGCCTTAAAAATCAGCAATGATAATCAATACATTCATAACATTCATTTTCAAAAATCAATTTATTAAAAACATTTCCAACACACCCACATCCTTCCATAAATCAATCTAACGAAGGTCAATAATGTATTCCCAGTCGTATTTTTAAAAAATCGTTAAGTTTATTGAGTTCTTACAACTTACAGCGTAATATATTACGTAAGAGAGCGAGACGATATGATAAGACACGATAATAGATGGAAATTCCTCGTAAACACAGAATAAATGGTTCTCGATAAAAGAATCATTATCGATAATTAGCGTGGTTACGAATGTATGATTACTAATAGGATGGGACAATCTATTCGATAATTCTCAGTTAACATCTTCTGTTTCTCTCGACCATAATCATTCCTCGACACGCAAATAAACAATTTTCCTGACTATTCAAAAAATATCTCTAAAACTATAATATTTCGATTCAGACAAATAAATAAAATTTCACATATTCTACGATTTAAACAAAAGTTTAAAAAACTGCAATTTCCAAGAAATCACAAAAAATTTGGAATTTCCGGGAACTTTCTATCGCCATGACCCACATAATTTCACACGTGTCATACTAATTCCAACAAATAAATAAATGCAAATCACGCTCGATAAAATTAGAAACGAACGTTAGTGCGGATTTGGCGACCTCCATTGCAAATTTCACGTTTAATCCAGCCGAGATGGCCACTAAACCTAATTTCGACGTTCTCTAGAAAAATAATTTACAAAGTACGATGAGAGTATTATAAATTCGTTGAACTAAACCTAGCATTTTCTATTTTCAATCGATTTAGGTATAAATACCCAAATATGAAGTCTTAAAAATACAGAATTATTAAATCGAATTTTCTATCATTAAAATAGACGAGAATTCTACGCTCTGTCGATGGCCGCCATTTGTCAAAGTTCGAATGGCGTTCAGAGACCTTCAGATGGCACTTCCAAGTGTAATCGTTCGATGTCTGAGGGTTCAGTTGCTGAAAACGAGGATATCTCTCGTATCAGCGTTGGCTGAGGCAGAGCTGGACGCTCTAGTTCCGATCTGCGACGCAGAGGTGGCGCTGCTGGACGCGTGAGCGCTGGCTGAACCTCCGGCGCTGAAGGCGGACGACTTGCTCGAGCTGCTCGCCGAGCCCCCGCTCGAGAAGGCGTTGGATGAGCCTGGGGAAGGAAGAGCAATCATTTAATAAGGATCAGCCCTGCCTGGACCGCCTCCACCATGGCTGAGGCGCTTGCGTCTGTGAAACCAACACGAAAACACTTGAGAAGGAGCTTTGGTGGTCTTGGGAGGCGATTGGAGACCAAATGAGTAAAGCAAGAGACAGTTTTACGTGTTGGGAGCCTATGTTTAGCAGGAAACGTACCTTCTCCGTATGCGTTCGATCCTCCGGCAGAGGCAATGGCGTTGGAGGAAGCGCCTGAGCCACCAAAAGCACTTCCACTGGCTGCTGCGTTGGCTACAGCTTCAGCCTTGGCACCTGAGGAGCCTCCATTTTGTCCACCATATCCGGAGGGTCTAGATCCGCCATAGACACCTCCATAACCTGGTTCAACGCTCCCTGCATTAGCTATAGCGTCAGCCTTGGCACCTGAGGAGCCTCCATTTTGTCCACCATATACAGAGGGTCTAGATCCGCCATAGACACCTCCACTGCCGCCATTGTTGCCTCCATAACCCAGCCCAACGCTCCCTGCATTAGCTACAGCGTCAGCCTTGGCGTTGCTGTTAGAGGAGCCTCCATTTTGTCCGCCATATCCGTTGGTACTATATCCAGAGGGTCTAGATCCGCCATAGACACCACCATTGTTGCCTCCATAACCCAGCCCAACGCTCCCTGCGTTAGCTACAGCGTCAGCCTTGGCGTTGCTGCTAGAGGATCCTCCATTTTGGCCACCATATCCGTTGGTACTATACCCAGAGGGTCTAGATCCGCCATAGACACCTCCATAACCTGGCCCAACGCTTCCTGCATTAGCTAGAGCGTCAGCCTTGGCACCAGAGGAGCCACCATATCCAGAGGGTCTTGACCCCCCATAGACACCTCCATAACCTGGCCCAACGCTTCCTGCATTAGCCAGAGCATCAGCCTTGGCACCAGAGGAGCCACCATATCCAGAGGGTCTTGACCCCCCATAGACACCTCCATAACCTGGCCCAACGCTTCCTGCATTAGCCAGAGCGTCAGCCTTGGCACCAGAGGACCCCCCACCAGGCCCGCCATATGCATTTCCATTGTACACTTTAGGTGCAGACTCGGAAAGACCCTTCACTGGCCTCAGTGTCCCGTAAACCTGCCCTTTGCTTGGGCCTGACCCACCAGAACTGGGTCCAGAGCTTCCGTACAGAGGAATGGATCCACTTGGTGGGGCTACAAACGTCCCGCTAGGCTGGACACCAATCATTGGCGCTTGCTTCATTGGCTGACTGAACCCAGTTGCCAATCCCCCGGCAGTTGCGCCTGCGTTAGCTGTTGCACCTGATCCTGATGACCCAAAAGATGGGTAGCTTGAAGGGATACCTTGTATCTTGCTTTGACCACTGTTTGCGTTGGCTGTTGCACCTGATCCTGAGGATCCAAGAGATGGGTAGCTTGTAGGGATACCTTGTATCTTGCTTTGGCCACTGTTTGCACCTGCATTAGCTGTTGCACCTGATCCTGATGACCCAAAAGAGGGGTAACTGGTAGGGATACCTTGTATCTTGCTTTGGCCACTGTTTGCATTGGCATTAGCACCTGATCCTGAGGATCCAAAAGAGGGGTAGCTTGAAGGGATACCTTGTATCTTGCTTTGGCCACTGTTTGCGTTGGCTGTTGCACCTGATCCTGAGGATCCAAGAGATGGGTAGCTCGTAGGAAGACCTTGTATCTTGCTTTGACCACTCCCCATCGCTCCACTGTTTGCGTTGGCTGTTGCACCTGATCCTGATGACCCAAAAGAGGGGTAGCTTGAAGGGATACCTTGTATCTTGCTTTGGCCACTGTTTGCGTTGGCTGTTGCACCTGATCCTGAGGATCCAAGAGATGGGTAGCCTGTAGGGATACCTTGTATCTTGCTTTGGCCACTGTTTGCACCTGCATTAGCTGTTGCACCTGATCCTGATGACCCAAAAGATGGGTAACTGGTAGGGATACCTTGTATCTTGCTTTGACCACTGTTTGCGTTGGCTGTTGCACCTGATCCTGAGGATCCAAGAGATGGGTAGCTCGTAGGAAGACCTTGTATCTTGCTTTGACCACTCCCCATTGCTCCACTGTTTGCGTTGGCTGTTGCACCTGATCCTGATGACCCAAAAGAGGGGTAACCCATAGGAATACCATTCCCCTCACTTTGGCCACTGTTTGCACCTGCATTAGCAGCTGCTCCTGAGGATCCTAGAGATGGGTAACCCGTAGGGATACCATTCCCCTTGCTTTGGCCACCGTTTGCGCCTGCATTAGCTGTTGCACTTGATCCTGATGACCCAAAAGAGGGGTAACCCATAGGGATACCATTTCCCTCACTTTGGCCACTGTTTGCACCTGCATTAGCAGCTGCTCCTGAGGATCCAAGAGATGGGTAACCCGTAGGGATACCATTCCCCTTGCTTTGACCACTGTTGGCGCCTGCATTAGCAGCTGCACTTGATCCTGATGACCCAAAAGAAGGGTAACTGGTAGGAATACCATTCCCCTTGCTTGGGCCACCGTTTGCGTTGCTTCCGTAGGCTCCAGGGGCCCCAGGAGCGGCGTTGATGAAAGGATTCTGCGATTGAATGACAACTGGAGTGTTGCCACTGGTGGCACTGGCGGCTGCATTGGCGCTAGTCTGAGGGGACCCAGAGAGGAAGGGGTTGTTCGACCCAACGGGGGTGACAGTGGCAGGGTAGTATCCTGAACTAGGGTAGGCGTTGTTCCCGTTGGCGGTGCTGCTTGCGCCAGCATTTGCTTGAGACGATCCACCGATGAAAGGATTGCCCTCTCCAGCGGGGGTAGATGGGACACTTGCAGGGTAGTATGACGGTTGTCCACTGCCAATAGCGTTAGCATTAGCGTTTGCATTGGCTCCCAGGAAGTGGTTGCCTCCTCCAATCGTTTGTTGACCACCTGGACCGTAGTAGCCTTCCCTGCCAAAGCCACCAGCTGGAATAACAGACACCCAGTTACAATTTACGAAGCAAGCAAGAACACTGAAAGTCTAGAGTACACCCAGATCCGATCAAATTGTTGACACCCTAACTACGCACGTACACAATAGCCAAAAGTAACCAACTCAAGACCAACGTTAATCAAGCACTCCTCAGGAAGACTCGTGTTAAAGGAAGAGAAGACAGAGACAGAAGAGGACGATCACAGAGTCTCCGTCGATTCGACCAAGCCCAAGTCCCTCGATCCTCCTTGAAGAGGCTCACCTGGGTTGCGTTGGGGCTCCGCCTGCTCGACCACAACGACGTGCAGCGGCTCGTACTTCGGTTTGGGGCGGTGACCAGGTCTGGGTCGAGGCACCGGCCTACCAAATGAAGGACCATCGACGACAACCACGGGGATATCCCCATTGTTGATGGGTCTATAGGGGAAATGAGGAATGGGTTGAGGCGTTGGGGGGATTGGTCGAACGACCACATCGACGTCAGGCCTCGGGAAGGGTCTCGAGTTCACAGGGATCAACTCTATCTCCCTGTTGGGCCCAGGGAAGCTTGGCGTGTCGTAGACGCCGGGGGAAGACTGTCTCTCGGGGATGAGCTCAGCGTTCGCCACCGCGTTAACCTGCAGGTTCCCAGGGGAATAGTACCCTGGCGCTCTGTTCACGTTCGTGTTCACGTTTGTGTTCACGTTTGTGTTCACATTTGTGTTCACATTTGTGTTAGCGTTCGTGTTTGCGACTGAATTCACGTTGGTGTTGACGTTCGTGTTCAAGTTGACGTTCGAGTTGCCAGCTGCGTCGGCCTGCGCGCCTGCGTGGGCGCCAGCCTGCGCGCCTGCGTGAGCGCCTGCGCCAGCCTGCGTGCCTGCGCTTGCGCTTGCGCTCGACTGAGCGTGATGGCGACCGTCTCTGTTATAATGGCCACCGTAGGCGCCGCCAAAGTTAGAATTGTAACTCGGTACTGGGGAACCATTGCCACCTACGTTCAAAGAAAATCCAGTGCTCATTATGGGACCGAACGAACCCGATTTGTTCCACAGAATTGCCACTAATGATGTTTCGATGAATCTGTGTCGTCGTTTGTAACTTTTTCCAGGACATTTTGAGAGGAATTTTTTACGAATACTTGACACTTTCGTGGATCGTTTGGTAGAAAATGGGTGTAAATACCTTGTGCATTGGCGGAGGCGGCAGCGTTCGCATTGGCGCCGCCGAAAGCTTGGGCCTTGGCGTTGGCAATGGCGGACCCGTCGCTGGCTTTCGCTGACGCTGAAGAAGTGGCCAGACTGCTGGAGAATGAAAGTGGTCCCAGACTTAAGTTAGTTCCGAACGACTGTGCATTGCTCGATGCATCTCCGTCCTTGTGGAAGAGGCCTAGTGGATCTGGTAAATTCACTCCATGCTTGGCTGCCAAGTCTCTCAATATACCTGCAGAATTGAAGAATTGTTTTTTAAATGATACATGGAAAAGAAAGAGGAGAATTGTTATTTAAAATTATATAGCAAGCTTTGGTGGTAAAAAATAACTGGGGACAATTTTAATGGGAGGTTTTAGAGGCCAAAATAAGACGAAAATTAGAAATGTTGAGTTCTTGACAAAGGCTTCGTTATTAAGTTATTGAAAAATTGAATTAAAAAATTTCAAATCGGGCTGGAAAAATTATTTTTAGTTGCGGGGGTTAATTACTATCATTTTTGGTGATTAGGTATACCCTCGAAAAACTACCCAGTTTCGAGAAAAAAATTCCTAAATGAAAATATAATGTCTGATCATGAATGAATGATTCCCCTGAAATTTTATGTAAATGTTTAAAATGTCATAACTCCTGAACGGATTGAAGGATTTTAACGTTCAAAAAGGCAAACGACGCGTATTTTAGTGTAGAATATGTAGAAATTGCAAAAATATTGTAAAAGTTGATCCTTGACGCCGAAAAATTAGAAAAACCCTATAAAAATGGTCCAATTTTCAAACAGTCATAACTCCTATAATAGTGAATATATTTGAATGAAACTTTTTTCTAAAATAGAGCTCATGGATACCTACAAAAAAGTATTAGAAAAATTTTCTGTAGGACGTCAAATAAAAATATCAAAAATGAAAAACTGATTTTTAAGAAAAATCGATAGGACGTAGGTGCTCAAATTTTTCGACGAAAAAGAAAATTTCAAATCGTTCTATAAAAATTATATTCTGTTAGAAAGGTAAATTACAATCATTTTTCGTGATTAAACATACCCCCGATATCCTACCCACTTTCGAGAAAAAAATTCGAATAGGTAGTGAAATTTTTCGATGAAATTAAAAATTTTCAAATCATATTAAAAAAATTATTTTCGATTGCAAGAGTCGATCGCAATCATTTTTGGTTATTACACATACCTTCAAATTCCTACGCATTTTCGAGAAAAAAATTCCTTAATAAAAATATAATTGCAGGCCAGAAATGGTACCCTGAAATTTCATTAAAAAATCTTTGAAACGTCATAACTTTTGAAGGGATTGAAGGATTTTAACGTTCAAAAAGGCAAACAACGCGTATTTTAGTGGAGAATATATAGAAATTATAAAAATATTCGAAAATTTGATGCTTGACACCGAAAAATTAGAAAAACTCCCTAAAAATGGACCAATTTTCAAACGACCATAACTCCTATAATAGTAAATATATTTGAATGAAACTTTTTTCTAAAATAGAGGTCATGGGTACCTACAAAAAAGTATTAGACAAATTTTCTGTAGGACGTCAAATAAAATTATGAAAAATGGAAAACAAATTCTTAACAAAAATCGACAGGGGAGAGATCCTAAATTTTTCGACGAAAAAAAAAAATTTCAAATCGTTTTAAAAAAAATACTAATGCCTGCAGGGGTCAATTAGAATCATTTTTGGTCATTAGACCTACCCTCAAAATCCTACCCACTTTCTAGAAAAAAATTCATGAATTTGGACAAATTTTTCTACAAAATTAAAAAATTTCAAATCGTTTTAAAAAAATTATTGTTATCTAGGGGGGTCAATTACAATAATTTTTGGTCATTAGACCTACCCTCAAAATCCTACCCACTTTCTAGAAAAAAATTCATGAAGTTGGACAAATTTTTCTACAAAATTAAAAAATTTCAAATCGTTTTAAAAAAATTATTGTCAGCTAGGGGTGTCAATTACAATAATTTTTGGTCATTAGACCTACCCTCAAAATCCTACCCACTTTCGAGAAAAGAATTCATGAAGTTGGACAAATTTTTCTACAAAATTAAAAATTTTCAAATCGTTTTAAAAAAATTAGTGTTAACTAGGGGGGTCAATTACAATCATTTTTGGTCATTAGACCTACCCTCGAAATCCTACCCACTTTCGAGAAAAAAATTCATTACAGTTGAAACTTTAAAAATTAATAACTTTTTAACAAAGCCTCCATCAACAAATTACTATTCTTAATTTTCGTCTTATTTTGGCCTCTAGAATCCCCCATTAAAATATTCCCCAGGGTTGTCTGAACACCCTGTATAAACATTTCAGTCATAAAAGCTTGCAAGAAATATTTAAAACAAAATTATTGCAAATTTCCAAGAATAATAATATCAATATTAAAACAGTCGACATATAATCTAGTATATGCACTAAACTTTAGCATATTCCAAGAGGATAATGTTTACAAATTCTCTTGGCCTCGTGACTCTCAAATAATAAAGAAATCAAATAAACAAATAAATTCTCTTGCATGTACATTCTGTGCAAATAAGATCACTATAACACTGAATACGCTATAACTCGTAAACAAGGTCAAATATACATTTATATTCACACTTTTCTCATTCATTCAATGAATTTCATTGAATTTTCAATGAATTTTTTATCAAAAATAAAAATCAATACCATCGAAAAATAATATCCAAAAATTCAGTCTTAAAAATTCCCTAAATCAACGTTCTACTGTTTAATATTAAAACAAACAATATTTAGGAATTCTCCAACCTTCAAAATGGAGTCTGAAACTCTTAAAATTGACGAGGTTTGTTAATTAAAAACATAGAAGATTGAATTATAAAAAGAATTAATTAATACTCTGGAGGTTAAGAAACTCCCAAAAATTGACTCGAAAAAATTGCTAAATTTATTCCAGAAAAATATGAAAAATTCCTGGGGCCCCCTTCTTCATCCTTTCCAAAAGAAAATTAACTAAAATGCAAGATTCAATTGCAAAGAGAATTAATCCTCTGGAGGTAAAGAATCTCCCAAAAATCGACTCGAATAAATTGTTAAATTTATTCCAAGAAAAAATAGAAAATTCCAGGGGCCCCCTTCTTCATCCTTTCCAAAAGAAAATTAACTAAAAACATGGAAGATTCAATTATAAAGTGTTCAATTATTAATCAATCCTCTGGAGGTTAAGAAACTCCCAAAAATTACTAAATTTATTCCAGAAAAATATGAAAAATTCCTGGGGCCCCCCTCTCATCCTTTCGAAAAGAAAATTAACTAAAAACATGGAAAATTCAATTGCAAAGAGAATTAATCCTCTGGAAGTAAAGATTCCCAAAAATTGAGTCGAATAAATTGCTAGATTTATTCCAAGAAAAATATAAAAAATTCCTGGGGCCCCCTTCTCATCCTTTCCAAAAGAAAATTAACTAAAAACATGGAAAATTCAATTGCAAAGAGAATCAATCCTCTGGAGGTAAAGAATCTCCCAAAAATTGACTCAAATAAATTGCTAAATTTATTCCAGAAAAATATGGAAAATTCCTGGGGCCCCCCTCTCATTCTTTCCAAAAGAAAATTATCTAAAAACATGGAAAATTCAATTGCAAAGAGAATTAATCCTCTGGAAGTAAAGAAACTCCCAAAATTTGCTAAATTTATTCCAGAAAAATATGAAAAATTCCTGGGGCCCCCTTCTTCATCCTTTCCAAAAGAAAATTAACTAAAAACATGGAAGATTCAATTGCAAAGAGTTCAATTATTAATCAATCCTCTGGAGGTAAAGAAACTCCCAAAAATTACTAAATTTATCCCAGAAAAATATAAAAAATTCCTGGGGCCCCCTTCTTCATCCTTCCCAAAAGAAAATTAACTAAAATGCAAGATTCAATTGCAAAGAGAATTAATCCTCTGGAGGTCAAGATTCCCAAAAATCGACTCCCTTAAATTACTAAATTTATTCCAAAAAAAAATAAAAAATTCCAGGGGGCCCCTTTCCAAGAGAAAATGGACTCACCAGGCCTGGCGCTGGAGCCCCCAACGAAGAGAAGAGCCACCACTGGTGTAAAACACTCGAACAACATGGTTCCACTCAAACGTCGAACAAAATGGCACGAAAAAAGAACGACACGACTTTGCTGTTTTCGCCAGCGATGTTCTCCGTCGAAGAGACAAGGACGACTGGAGCTCTCGAACGAGACAACAACTTATATACGGAGACATCGACGACTAATTATTGTCCATTACCCAACAGACGTAGTTTCCATCTCACGAGACTCGAATCGTCAATTTTTCTGGGAACCAAAATCGATCTAGGGGGGGCCAATGGTGAATTTTGAACTGTTTCAGAGCCACTGGGGACTGTTCTGCGGTAAATTAGGCGAATTGGATCGTGTTTAGGCGGAGGACAACACCTTTGCTCTCGACGCCATGATGGGGACACTGTCAAGGCCCCACTTTGCGTTCCATTCTGGGATATCCCTGCTTAGAGTTGTGTGTTTAGAGGTTAGGTTCACTGGCCCAATTGTAAATTATTGAATCGATAAAATTTCTAAGTTTTTTTAGGAATTTTTTGTAATTTTGTTTGACACCGTATAGAGAAGTTATTTAGTATTATTTTGTGGGTATCCCTGCTTAGAGTTGTGTGTTTAGAGGTTAGGTTCACTGGCCCAATTGTAAATTATTGAATCGATAGAATTTCTAAGTTTTTTGAGGAATTTTTTGTAATTTTGTTTGACACCGTATAGAGAAGTTATTTAGTATTATTTTGTGGGTATCCCTGCTTAGAGTAGTGTGTTTAGAGGTTAGGTTCACTGGCCCAATTGCAAGTTATTGAATCGATAGAATTTTGAGGAATTTTTTGTAATTTTGTTTGACATCGAATAGAGAAGTTGTTTAATAGTTTTTTGTGGGTATCCCTGCTCAGAGTAGTGTGTTTTTATCTTGATTGTTTGGAGGTTAGGTTCACTGGCCCAATTGCAAGTTATTGAATCGATAGAATTTTGAGAAATTTTTGAGGAATTTTTTGTAATTTTGTTTGACACCGTATAGAGAAGTTATTTAGTATTATTTTGTGGGTATCCCCTGCTTAGAGTAGTGTGTTTAGAGGTTAGGTTCACTGGCCCAATTGCAAGTTATTGAATCGATAGAATTTTGAGGAATTTTTTGTAATTTTGTTTGACATCGAATAGAGAAGTTGTTTAATAGTTTTTTGTGGGTATCCCTGGTCAGAGTAGTGTGTTTTTATCTTGATTGTTTGGAGGTTAGGTTCACTGGCCCAATTGCAAGTTATTGAATCGATAGAATTTTGAGAAATTTTTGAGGAATTTTTTGTAATTTTGTTTGACACCGTATAGAGAAGTTATTTAGTATTATTTTGTGGGTATCCCTGCTTAGAGTAGTGTGTTTAGAGGTTAGGTTCACTGGCCCAATTGCAAGTTATTGAATCGATAGAATTTCTAAGTTTTTTGAGGAATTTTTTGTAATTTTGTTTGACACCGTATAGAGAAGTTGTTTAGTATTTTTTTGTGGGTATCCCCTGCTTAGAGTAGTGTGTTTAGAGGTTAGGTTCACTGGCCCAATTGTAAATTATTGAATCGATAGAATTTCTAAGTTTTTTGAGGAATTTTTTGTAATTTTGTTTGACATCGTATAGAGAAGTTGTTTAATAGTTTTTTGTGGGTATCCCTGCTTAGAGTAGTGTGTTTAGAGGTTAGGTTCACTGGCCCAATTGTAAATTATTGAATCGATAGAATTTCTAAGTTTTTTGAGGAATTTTTTGTAATTTTGTTTCACATCGTATAGAGAAGTTATTTAGTATTATTTTGTGGGTATCCCTGCTTAGAGTAGTGTGTTTAGAGGTTAGGTTCACTGGCCCAATTGCAAGTTTTGGTATTGAATCGACGGAATTTTGAGGAATTTTTTGTAATTTTGTTTGACACCGTGTAGATAGTGTTTTGTAGGTATCCCTGGCCTAAGTAATGTGTTTTTATGGTGATTGTTTGGAGGTTAGGTTCACTGGCCCAACTGCAAGTTATTGAATCGATGGAATTTCTAAGTTTTGAGGAATTTTTAGTAGTTTATGATTTTTAGAAATTTTGTTTGACGACCTAGAGAAAAGTTGTTTAATAGTTTTTTGTAGGTATCAGTGAGCTCTACTTTAGAAAAAAGTTTCATTCGAATATGTTCACTAGTGTGGGAGTTATGGTCGTTTGAAAATTGGACCATTTTTTCTAGGGTTTTTTTCATTTTAGAGAGTCAAGCATCAACTTTTTGAATATTTTTAGAATTTCTACATATTCTACACTAAAATACGCGTCGTTTGACTTTTTAAACATTAAAATCGTCCAATCCGTTCAGAAGTTATGACGTTTTAAAGATTTTTTAATGAAATTTCGGGGAACCATTTTGGGCCTCACATTAGATTTTCGGTAAGGAATTTTTTTCTCGAAAATGCGTAGGATTTCAGGGGTATGTATAATGACCAAAAATGATGCTAATTGACCCCTCCAACTAAATATAATTTTTCGAAAACGATTTGAAATTTTTTTTTATCGCTGAAAAATTTCACACCTTTTGGAATTTTTTTCTCGAAAGTGGCTAGGATTTCGACGATATGTCTAATGACCAAAAATGATTGAAATTGACCCCTCCAACTAAATATAATTTTTCGAAAACGATTTGAAATTTTTTTTTATCGCTGAAAAATTTCACACCTTTTGATATTTTTTTTCTCGAAAATGCGTAGGATTTCGAGGGTATGTCTAATGACCAAAAATGATTGAAATTGACCCCCCCAGCTAAAAATAATTTTTCCAGAACGATTTGAAATTTTCGAATTTAATTGTTAATAACTTTTTAACGAAGCCTCCATCAACAAATTGGTATTATAAATATTGTACATAAACATCCCCAGTCTAGTTATAAAAAACGATTTTTAACGAGGAGTAAAATGGTGTATTCCTCTCTTAGTAAAAATCTATTTTTCTTGTTTTAATTTTCATTTGTTTATTCCGAGGTTTCCACCTACGTTAAAAGAATGACTCATACGAGACGTAGATGTTCATGATCGCTCAGTTTAATAAATACATGACTACAGACTCCTTTCAAATCACACGTTGTAAGCCACTAGTTGAAATTCCTAAATCTCGCGATGGGACTTCCAATTAGATTCCAACCGGGAATACCATTCCATGATTCACAGCTGAACAAATCTGTTGGAAATATTTATATTCGATTCAGACTCCATTTTTAATTTTAATTAATATATTTTAAATGCAGGTATAACAGCTCAGACTAACAATAGGTATTTGGTATTTATACAGGGGGATTCTAGACGCTAGAATAAGTGGAAATTCAAGAATAATAATTTGTTGATGGAGGCTTCGTTAAAAAGTTATTAACAATTGAATTCAAATGTTTCTAATCGTTCTGGAAAAATTATTTTTAGGTGTGGGAGTCAATTATAAGCATTTTTGGTGAATAGATATAACCTCGAATTCCTACGCATTTTCGAGAAAAAAATTCAAAAAGATGTGAAATTTTCGACGAAATTAAAAAATTTCAAATCGTTCTGAAAAAAATACTGTTACCTCCGGGGGTCAATTATAAATATTTTTGGTGAATACACGTACCCCTGAATTCCTAGCCATTTTCGAGAGAAAAATTCAAAAAGATGTGAAATTTTTCGACGGAAAAGAAAAATTTCAAATCGTTCTGGAAAAATTATATTTAGTTACAGGAGGTAATTACAATCATTTTTGGTTATTAGACATACCCTCGAAATCCTAGCCATTTTCGAGAAAAAAATTCAAAAAGATGTGAAATTTTTCGACGAAATTAAAATATTTCAAATCGTTCCGAAAAAAATACTGTTACCTCCGGGGGTCAATTATAAATATTTTTGGTGAATACACGTACCCCTGAATTCCTAGCCATTTTCGAGAAAAAAATTCAAAAAGATGTGAAATTTTTTCGACGGAAAAGAAAAATTTCAAATCGTTCTGGAAAAATTATATTTAGTTACAGGAGGTAATTACAATCATTTTTGGTTATTAGACATACCCTCGAAATCCTACGCATTTTCGGGAAAAAAATTCAAAAAGATGTGAAATTTTTCGACGAAATTAAAATATTTCAAATCGTTCCGAAAAAAATACTGTTACCTCCGGGGGTCAATTATAAATATTTTTGGTGAATACACGTACCCCTGAATTCCTAGCCATTTTCGAGAAAAAAATTCAAAAATGTGAAATTTTTCGACGGAAAAGAAAAATTTCAAATCGTTCTGGAAAAATTATATTTAGTTACAGGAGGTAATTACAATCATTTTTGGTTATTAGACATACCCTCGAAATCCTAGCCATTTTCGAGAAAAAAATTCGAAAAGATGTGAAATGTTTCGATGGGGGGAAAAAAAATATGAAATATAAAGATTCGTAGTAGTGAGAAATGGAAAGAAAAATGTAAAGATATTTGCAAAAAGAGTCGTGTTTGTTTTTAGTGGATCATAACGGTCAATTTTCTTTTCTTTTCCGTGATTACTCTTATTACATTCCAAGTAGGTTCGGAGTCGTTGAACCTGACCTTGAGGATACAGGTTTTCAAAGTCTCGGATGGAAATTACTGGATCGCTGCCTCGTGCAAAGGTTAAACCAGAAAAGGTGCACATTAGTCAGTGTAATTAGAGATTTAGAAAATTATTGCAGCGTGGCGATATTTTGGAAACAACATTCCGTTTGTAGATTTAATTTTGCAATATTTGGAGCCATGTTTGTTGAGTCACGTGTCCTCTATGGTAACAAATTTGTCCAAGAGATCCAAAACGTTGCAATCGTCAAGAATACCAATTTTTATGACAAATTAACGAGAAAATCTTCGATTAATTTTTGACGAAGAAAAGGAGGATTTAAATATAATATTCATGGAAAAATTTAATTCCAAAAAAACCACAAAATGCACCTAATATGGAAAAATATGAAAAACACTTTGAGTGAGGTACGAATATTTAGGGGTTGAGACTACCCTCGACGATTTTTTTAATTTTCTAAAATTCTATTAATAAATATACGAAGATCCAATAAATGAAAATTAAAACAAGAAAAATAGATTTTTACTAACAGAAGAATACACCATTTTACTCGTTAAAAATCGTTTTTTATAACTGGACTGGGGATGTTTATGTGCAATATTTATGACAAATTAACGAGAAAATATTCGATTAATTTTCACGAAGAAAAGGAGGATTTAAATATAATATTCATGGAGAATTTTAATTCCAAAAAAACCACAAAATGCACCTAATATAGAAAAATATAAAAAACACTTTGATTGAGGTACGAATATTTAGGGGTTGAGACTACCCTCGACGATTTTTTTAATTTTCTAAAATTCTATTAATAAATATACGAAGATCCAATAAATGAAAATTAAAACAAGAAAAATAGATTTTTACTAACAGAAGAATACACCATTTTACTCGTTAAAAATCGTTTTTTATAACTGGACTGGGGATGTTTATGTGCAATATTTATGACAAATTAACGAGAAAATATTCGATTAATTTTTGACGAAGAAAAGGAGGATTTAAATATAATATTCATGGAGAATTTTAATTCCAAAAAAACCACAAAATGCACCTAATATGGAAAAATATGAAAAACACTTTGAGTGAGGTACGAATATTTAGGGGTTGAGACTACCCTCGACGATTTTTTTAATTTTCTAAAATTCTATTAGTAAATATACGAAGATCCAATAAATGAAAATTAAAACAAGAAAAATAGATTTTTACTAACAGAAGAATACACCATTTTACTCGTTAAAAATCGTTTTTTATAACTGGACTGGGGATGTTTATGTGCAATATTTATGACAAATTAACGAGAAAATATTCGATTAATTTTTGACGAAGAAAAGGAGGATTTAAATATAATATTCATGGAAAAATTTAATTCCAAAAAAACCACAAAATGCACCTAATATAGAAAAATATGAAAAACACTTTGATTGAGGTACGAATATTTAGGGGTTGAGACAACCCTCGACGATTTTTTTAATTTTCTAAAATTCTATTAATAAATATACGAAGATCCAATAAATGAAAATTAAAACAAGAAAAATAGATTTTTACTAACAGAAGAATACACCATTTTGCTCGTTAAAAATCGTTTTTTATAACTGGACTGGGGATGTTTATGTGCAATATTTATGACAAATTAACGAGAAAATATTCGATTAATTTTTGACGAAGAAAAGGAGGATTTAAATATAATATTCATGGAAAAATTTAATTCCAAAAAAACCACAAAATGCACCTAATATAGAAAAATATGAAAAACACTTTGAGTGAGGTACGAATATTTAGGGGTTGAGACAACCCTCGACGATTTTTTTAATTTTCTAAAATTCTATTAATAAATATACGAAGAATAAGTATACTTATCACTGGTAATAGTAAATACTCTCAATTTGCAAGGTTAGTCGAGCTATCGCTCGATGCAATATTTTTCTAAAAATGGCGGCGATAAACAACGCTGACTGAGACGTAATATTTTGTTGCATTACGCGTTTCCTCGCTGCAATTATTTCTTTATCAAAATAAATAATCGAGAGTCGTACGTTAACGGAGTTAATTACGAATAATTACGTAATAATCGCGGGCCATTATTATTAAAACGGAATAACTTATCGTGAGACGATCTTCCGCAGATTTTCCCGTTTTGTTCGATGAAAATCGCGCGATTTATCAACGATCGCGAAATTTTATTTAACATTCCTCCGAAGAGAATCTCACTGTTAAAGTAACCTAAAAATTAGGATTCAATACACGTTTAAAAATGTTAATAATTAATAATAACGACGATAAATATTTCTTTAAAAGAATAAGGTAATAAATAATAATGAAGGAAATTAATTCTACTTATATTTTTGCAAAAATATTTAATCTTTTGATTGAAAGAAAATGTTATTATTTGTGCAACGAAATCTGATTTTTATTGTAATTTTGTTTAAAAATAATTGAAACACTAAATATTTTCCAGGATATTGAGATTGTTAAAATTAAAAATAGATTTCCTTCGAGGTATTTTGCATAATTAATCATTTATAAGACTTATTTCCTGGCTTCCAGGTTGAAAATATCAACCGGTTTCTGGATCTGATTTGCATAATCGCGATCATCGTTCTTCTAGGCTATTTTTCTGCGACCGCCATTTTATAGACTCAACGAAACCTGATTTCTTCTGTGAAATGAAAGGAGTAATTACGAATTTAATATTCAAACGCAGTTATTTATAGTTATAAACATGGAACCTGATTTCCAGCAAACGTAATTAGCGATTAGATATAGAAACTGCAAAATGGCGGAAATTTTATAGAGTGTGTTTGGTCAATCGTGGGGGAAATTTTAATGGGGGATTCTGGAGGCCAAAATAAGACGGAAATGGAGAATAGTAATTTGTTGATGGAGGCTTCGTTAAATAGTTATTAACAATTGAATCCAAATATTTCAAATCGTTCTGAAAAAAATACTGTTATCTGTAGGGGTTAATTGTAATCATTTTTGGTGATTAGCTATAATCCCGAATTTTTACGCATTTTCGAGAAAAAAATTCGTGAAAGTGTGAAATTTTTCGACGAAATTAAAATATTCCAAATCGTTCTGAAAAAAATACTATTATTTGTGTGGTTCATTTATAATCATTTTTGGTCATTAGACATAACCGTGAAATCCTATTCCTTTTCGAGAAAAAAATTCGAAAAGGTGTGAAATTTTTCGACGAAATTAAAATATTCCAAATCGTTCTGAAAAAAATACTGTTATCTGTAGGGGTTAATTATAATCATTTTTGGTGATTAGCTATAACCCCGAATTCCTACGCATTTTCGAGAAAAAAATTCGAGAATGTGTGAAATTTTTTGACGGGAAAGAAAAATTTCAAATCGTTCTGAAAAAAATACTATTATTTGTGGGGTTCATTTATAATCATTTTTGGTCATTAGACATAACCGTGAAATCCTATTCGTTTTCGAGAAAAAAATTCCAATAGATTCTGAAATTTTTAGACGAAATTAAAAAATTTCAAATCATATTTAAAAAATTATATTTAATTACAGTGGGCAATTACAATCATTTTTGGTCATTAGACATACCCCTGAAATCCTATTCGTTTTCGAGAAAAAAATTCGAAAAGATATAAAATTTTTCGACGAAATTAAAATATTTCAAATCGTTCTGAAAAAAATACTGTTAGATCTAAGGGTCATTTACAATCATTTTTGGTCATTAGACATAACCCTGAAATCCTATTCGTTTTCGAGAAAAAAATTCCAATAGATTCTGAAATTTTTAGACGAAATTAAAAAATTTCAAATCATATTTAAAAAATTATATTTAGTTACAGTGGGCAATTACAATCATTTTTGGTCATTAGACATAACCCTGAAATCCTATTCGTTTTCGAGAAAAAAATTCCAATAGATACTGAAATTTTTAGACGAAATTAAAAAATTTCAAATCATATTCAAAAAATTATATTTAATTACAGTGGGCAATTACAATCATTTTTGGTCATTAGACATAACCCTGAAATCCTATTCGTTTTCGAGAAAAAAATTCCAATAGATACCGAAATTTTTAGACGAAATTAAAAAAATTCAAATCATTCTGAAAAAAATATTGTTAGCTCTGAGGGTCATTTACAATCATTTTTGGTCATTAGACATAACCCTGAAATCCTACCCATTTTCGAGAAAAAAATTCCAATAGATACCGAAATTTTTAGACGAAATTAAAAAATTTCAAATCATATTTAAAAAATTACATTTAGTTACAGTGGGCAATTACAATCATTTTTGGTCATCAGACATACCCTCGAAATCCTACGCATTTTCGAGAAAAAAATTCGAGAAGCTGTGAAATTTTTCGAAAAATTTTTTATAAAATTAAAAACCCTCAAACTTAGTGGTCGACCTAATATTGAGATGAACAATAACCTTCTTCTAGCTATTTTAACAACTTTAATTATTCTTCCTCCTCTTATTGCAAGTACATTTTAAGCTTCTCATTTTTTCTTTTCACCGCTAAAAATCCCCAAAAAAATGGCTACTTCGCGTTTCCCCAGACAAATTCCAAGTAACTGCACAGATTAACCGCGGGGGAAAAGCACGGATTCGTTACGTACGAATGGAGTCTTTAGGTCAAGCGCCTCGAACGAGCCGCTGATACGGAACTCGTGCTATTACGAAACCAGCAAACCTTTTTACTGACACGGTTCACCTTGGTGACTAAGTCCCCGCGCGATCGCTCCGACGCGCGTCGAAATATTGATGGCTCACCAGGAAAACCCAGCGCCGGACTTAATAGGCTACGCGACGACGATCACGCGACATCAGGCGCATAATTTCGTTCCACAGCTTCGTACGTCATGGACGAAAGATAAACAATACTTGTTGATAGACAATCATTCTTCCATTTAGTTTTTTCAATTTTTACTAGAGTAACAGTGACCACTATCACCCTCTGGTGGAGGTCTATGGAAGCTCTGAGGCTTCTATACCAACAGTCGGTAAACTATAAAGATCAATCGTCAGTGTCTCTCTACCAGTATCAAAGTATAGCCTGCCCTCTGGTGGAGGTCTATGGAAGCTCTGAGGCTTCTATACCAACAGTCGGTAAACTATGAAGATCGATCGTCAGCGCCTCCCTATCAGTATCAAAGTATAACAACCTGCACTCTGGTGGAGGTTTGTAGAAGCTCTGAGGCTTCTATACCAACAGTCGGTAAACTATGAAGATCGATCGTCAGCGCCTTCTTACCAGTATCAAAGTATAACCTGCCCTCTGGTGGAGGTCTACAGAAGCTCTCAGGCTTCTATACCAACAGTCGGTAAACTATGATCCTCATTTGAGATGAGATGATGGTCATCTAGATTGTCACTTTCAAAGTTCACAGTTAGCCTGGCGTGTCATCCTTGATTGTCAGCGCCTCTCTACCAGTATCAAGGTATAACCTGCCCTCTGGTGGAGGTCTACAGAAAGCTTCTATACCAACAGTCGGTAAACTATGATCCTCATTTGAGATGAGATGATGGTCATCCAGATTCTTATCACTTTCAAAGTTCACAGTTAGCCTGGCATGTCATCCTTGATCATCAGCGCCTCTCTACCAGTATCAAAGTATAGCCTGCCCTCTGGTGGAGGTCTACAGAAGCTCTCAGGCTTCTATACCAACAGTCGGTAAACTACGATCCTCATTTGAGGTGAGATGATGGTCCCTACCGCTATCAAAGTATTGTAATTATACAAACACATTTACATTTGTTGTTAATAAAATGTGTTTAACGTTTAATTAATGACTCTATTTAATTTGGCACAAAGTCTGTCATACCTCGGACCCTCTGGTGCTAGAACGCCCAAGTTTGTCGTGGAATAGTTCGTTATTTTCAACGATAGATGGCGGTTATTTACCGACCTCGAGCCCTCTGGTGCTGAAACGCCCAAGTTTGTCGTGAAGTAGACCAGAGATCGATAAAAACCGCCATCTATCGTTGAAAATTGTCTCCAAAGAGAGAAAAGACATATCAAAAACGAAGATTGTATATTGTTAACGCTGTTATGAAACGTCTTGAAGGCAAAAATAGTGTTCAAGAAAACGTATGTTTTGGTTGTGTAACTAGCCACTAGAGTGAGCCACTGGCTTGACTATAATGGCGCGTTCTCATTGGAATGACACTATTGGTGACCTCGACATGATCAATGAATAACAATAATCTTTGAATCTTTGAATCTTGAACTGTAGTCGTTTGTTTATGTTCCCCCCTATGCTTATTGAAATCTTTTTCCTGGCGCTTGCAGCGCCGCCTGACGTCCCTAGGCGCCAACATTCCTAGTGGAATACGAGATGCTATATACTGACACTGAGATATCGAAAACAAAGACTGTTTTGAAACGTTTTGGAGGCAAAAATAGTGTGCAACAAAGCGTTTGAAAGCGATTGCTTGATTCAAACAGTGAGCAAACTGGCCACTAGAGTGAGCCACTAGCTTGAACCTCTATAATGGCGTGTTCTCATTGGAATAATACTGACATTGACATATCAAAAACAGAGATTGTATATTCTGTGTATCATTTACACTGTTTTGAAACGTTTTGAAAGCAAAAATAGTGTGAAACAAAACATATGAAAACGATCACTAGTGAGAAAACTAGCCACTAGAGTGAGCCACTAGCTTGACCCTCCATAATGGCGCATTTTCATTGGAAACTGACACTGTAATATCAGAAACAAAGATTGTATATTCTGTGTATCGTTAACACTGTTTTGAAGGCAAAAATAATGTGAAACAGAACGTATGAAAACGATCACTAGTGAGCAAACTAGCCACTAGAGTGAGCCACTAGCTTTACCCTCCATACTGGCGCGTTTTCATTGAAATAATACCAACACTGACATAAAAAACAAGATTGTATACTCTGTGTATCATTTACACTGTTTTGAAACGTTTTGAAAGCAAAAATAGTGTGAAACAAAACATATATTAAGGATCACTAGTGAGCAAACTAGCCACCAGAGTGAGCCACTAGCTTGTCCCTAAGAAATTAAATAATTCTACAAAATATTGCTCTATAACGATGCATAAATTGCAACAATGGACACTTTTACGCGATTTCAGAATTCTAATACACGTGATCAGAAATTACAACGAAAGTTTCGACTCTATAGATGCATGTATTCTATGGAGAAGGTAAAACGAATACGATTGGTCACTAGCAGACTCTAGTGTAAACCATATTGAGAGTCTGATTTTACACTAGATGGACAGAGACATGCAAATGTGTACTCTTTTTATCAAATGGAAAATTAGACTCACAATTTTACTATTTCTCGTTTGTAATTGGCTGTAGTTTGGTATTCTACACTTTCTAATGTAGTCGACAAACTGTAGAGGGAGCAAAGGGTTACAAAACTGTGTATATAGCCTTGCTATGCAAATATTTGTCACACTTTTCGTAATTTGTAAATGAAACTTGGTGAAATTTTGTGGCAGCCAAAAAACTGTTGTGATTTATGTTTCATTCGAAGTCTGTCGAGTGTATTTTATTAATTAGAGTTGGAGGACAGTTAAATGTGAGGAGATTGTGAGGAACTTGTGAATAAAGAATTTATTTGTTTATGACGATTTCAGCCTATTTAATTGCATGTGTTCATATGAGTATTAAATATATGTATATATATGTATATAATAATATTGCAGTGTTTCATTTCATTGGGGAAAAATTTTAATGGGGGATTCTAGAGGCCAAAATAAGACGAAAGTCGAGAATAGCAATTTGTTGATGGAGGCTTTGTTAAAATGTTATTAACTTTTAAAGTTCCGACTGTAATGAATTTTTTTCTAGGAAATGAGTAGGATTTTGGGGTTATGTGTAATGACCAAAAATGATTGCAATTGACCCCTGAAAACGACTATAATTTTTTCAAAACGATTTGAAATTTTTCAATTTTATCGTACAATTTCAAAACCTTCTCGAATTTTTTTCTAGGAAATGGGTAGGATTTTGGGGTTATGTCTAATGACCAAAAATGATTGCAATTGACCCCTGAAAACGACTATAATTTTTCCAAAACGATTTGAAATTTTTCAATTTTATTGTAAAATTGCAAACCTTCTCGAATTTTTTTCTTGAAAATGGGTAGGATTTTGGGGTTATGTGTAATGACCAAAAATGATTGCAATTGACCTCTGAAAACGATTATAATTTTTCCAAAACGATTTGAAATTTTTCAATTTTATCGTAAAATTGCAAACCTTCTCGAATTTTTTTTCTAGAAAATGGCTAGGTTTTCGGGGTTATGTGTAATGACCAAAAATGATTGCAATTGATCCCTGAAAACGACTATAATTTTTCCAAAACGATTTGAAATTTTTCAATTTTATCGTAAAATTTCACAACCTTCTCGAATTTTTTTCTAGGAAATGGGTAGGATTTTGGGGTTATGTTTAATGACCAAAAATGATTGCAATTGACCCCTGAAAACGACTATAATTTTTTCAAAACGATTTGAAATTTTTCAATTTTATCGTACAATTTCAAAACCTTCTCGAATTTTTTTCTAGGAAATGGGTAGGATTTTGGGGTTATGTCTAATGACCAAAAATGATTGCAATTGACCCCTGAAAACGACTATAATTTTTCCAAAAGCATTTGAAATTTTTTGAATTTTATCGTAAAATTGCAAACCTTCTCGAATTTTTTTCTAGAAAATGGGTAGGATTTTGGGGTTATGTCTAATGACCAAAAATGATTGCAATTGACCCCTGAAAACGACTATAATTTTTCCAGAATGATTTGAAAATTTTTAATTTCGTCGAAAAATTTCATTACCTATTTGAATTTTTTTCTAGAAAATGGCTAGGATTTCGAGGTTATGTCTGTTGACCAAAAATGATTGTAATTTGCCTCTCTAACAGAAAATAATTTTTATAGAACGATTTACAATTTTTTAATTTCGTCGAAAAATTTGATCATCAACCTCCTATTGATTTTTCCTAAGAATTAGTTTTTCATTTCTGATAATTTTATTTGACGTCCTACAGAAAATTTGTTTAATACTTTTTTGTAGATACTCATGAGCTCTACTTTAGAAAAAAGTTTCATTAAAATATATTCACTATTGTAGGAGTTATGGCAGTTTGAAGATTGGACCATTTGGAATTGGAATATTTATTTGGTTTTTCACAGTTTACGGGGTCAGGGATCTTCTTTTCGAATATTTTTGCAATTCCTACATATTCTTCGTCTAAATACGCGTCGTTTGCGTGTTTGAAAATTAAAATCGTCTAATCCGTTCAGAAGTTATGGTGTTTTAAAGATTCGCATTTCGAGGTTACATTTCTGACCTGGAATTATATTTTCATTTAAGAATTTTTTTCTCGAAAGTGCGTAGGATTTCGGGGGTATGTATAATCATCAAAAATGATAGTAATTACCCTCTGTAAATAAATATAATTTTTTCAATATGATTTGAAATTTTTGAATTTCGTCTAAAAATTTCAATATCTTCTCGAATTTTTTTCTCGAAAGTGCTTAGGATTTCGGGGGTATGCCTAATGACCTAAAATTCTTGTAATTGACCCCTGTAATTAAATATAATTTTTTTAGCATGATTTAAAATTTTTTAATTTCCTCTACAAATTTCAATACCTTCTCGAATTTTTTTCTCAAAAATGCGTAGAATTTCAGGGGTATATCTAATGACCAAAAATGCTTGTAATTAACCCCTGTAATTAAATATAATTTTTCCAGAACGATTCGAAATCTTCGAACTTAATTGTCAATTACTTTTCAACAAATCCTCGTTCAAGAAATTTATATTCTTGATTTTCGTCTTATTTGGGCCTCTAGAATCCTCAAATTAAAATTTTTCCCAGGCCAGAACACCCCATATACTATATACATATACATTTCAGTTTTATTCAATTTTAATAACAGTGCAAATTAAAGAGTTGAAACTGTCGATGATAACTAGTAACATTTAATCCTAGTCATTCAGTGCGCCATTATTAATTATCCTCATCAAAAACTCGTCTCAAATTCCAATTATCTCACTTCCCAAGAATATTCAAATCAATTTTACCGCCACAATCTCTCTCTCGCCGTAGCCCCCTGGCGCCACTCCCCAGAATCACTGGCCAGCAGTGCCCAACCCGTAGCGCCGCCTCCGAGTAGGTTGCAAACCACACACTGTTAGTCAAAACAATCGTCCAATTCACGATTTGAATTCTTCTTTCCATCGAAAAACTTCCCCACCTTCTCGAATTTTTTTCTAAAAACTGCGCAGAATTTCAAGGATATATCTAATGACTAAAAATGCCAGTAATTAACCCCTGTAATTAAATATAATTTTTTTAGAACGATTTAAAATTTTTCAATTTCCTCTAATAATTTCAATACCTTCTCGAATTTTTTTCTCAAAAATGCGTAGAATTTCAAGGGTATGTCTAATGACCAAAAATGCCAGTAATTAACCCCTGTAATTAAATATAATTTTTTTAGAACGATTTAAAATTTTTCAATTTCCTCTAATAATTTCAATACCTTCTCGAATTTTTTTCTCGAAAATACGTAGAATTTCAAGGATATATCTAATGACCAAAAATGCCAGTAATTAACCCCTGTAATTAAATATAATTTTTTTAGAACGATTTAAAATTTTTCAATTTCCTCTAATAATTTCAATACCTTCTCGAATTTTTTTCCCAAAAATGCGTAGAATTTCAAGGGTATGTTTAATGACCAAAAATGCCAGTAATTAACCCCTGTAATGAAATATAATTTTTTTAGAACGATTTAAAGTTTTTCAATTTCCTCTAATAATTTCAATACCTTCTCGAATTTTTTTCTCAAAAATGCGTAGAATTTCAAGGGTATGTCTAATGACCAAAAATGCTTATAATTAACCCCCTCAACTAAAAATAATTTTTCCAGAACGATTCGAAATCTTCGAACTTAATTCTTAATAACTTTCCAAGAAATTTATATTCTTAACAATTAGTCCTAGTCACTCAGTACACCATCTTACACACCCAAACGCACCATATCTAATAATTCCCATCAAATACTCATCTCAAATTCCAATTATCTCACTTCCCAAGAATATTCAAATCAATTTTACCGCCACAATCTCTCTCTCGCCGTAGCCCCCTGGCGCCACTCCCCAGAATCACTGGCCAGCAGTGCCCAACCCGTAGCGCCGCCTCCGAGTAGGTTGCAAACCACACACTTAGTCAAAACAATCGTCGAATTCGCGATCTATTTTTAGGGTGCACGTACTAAATTACCGTACTTAACCATTTTTCGCGTACACGGAAAAAAGACACATGCCCGCCGGCGCTCCGGATCGTAGTGTCCAGATTTTCGAAGAGTTCAACGACCCCGCGGTAATTGTGACAAGAGATCGACCGGCCATGTTTATACCGTGGTGAATTTCGAGCTGGCCGAAATCCACAACCGATATTCCACGTGTGCTCGGCGATTCAGTGTGCAGTACGTCCAGCACGGAGCCAGAAGCCCCATCGCGATGGAGTCTAGCGAGAGAGGTGAGTGAGCTTGCGAGCAAATAAAATCGCGGCAATATTGAGTCTCTGACACAAATCGCGACCTGGGGGCAATGGCAGTGTCAGGGTCGAAACTGAACTAGTTCAGTGACCGCATTCGCGGCGTCAACCGCGACATTAGCAGAGAATTCCTCGTTGGTCCCCATCTTGAATCCGTCTGTGACCCCCTAGAAACGTGCTAGCCTCGTTTGCAATGGTATTCTCTGAAAATTGCCTGGCCAAATCTGTGTCACGCGCTTTTGGGGCTGACTGTACCTTCTCTCGTGCCGTGCAAAAGTTTCTCTGAGAGTCTGGTCGGTCGTTTTCGGTTTTCTGTCACGTCTGAGCCGAAACTGTTGTGACTGCCGTTTCTGTTACGCAATGGCGTGTCTTTAACCTAGATAAAGCCTCGATTGAAGCCACGGGACCGCTCGACACGTGAGAATTATTATCGCCTGACCGAGTCAAGCATGTGTTGCAATGTGGCGACACCTGTCGACCGTCTGGGCACGTCCTACCTCAAGCTAGTGCGAATTAACCCCTCCTGTCGCTGTTCAACCCTCTCGCAGGGACTTTTATCGAAACAGGTTAGTTCGATTTGAGGCTTTGGTTATTTTTTTGAGTTTGGGAACTTTGTATCATTTCGAGGGGGTTGATTCGACGGGATTCGTGGGTTTTGTAATTAAATTTGTGACGAAATCGAAGGATTTGATGGTTAGTTTTTTGCAAGTTTGTTTTATCGAAACAGGTTAGTTCGATTTGAATCTTTGGTTATTTTTTTGAGTTTGGGAGTATCATTTCGAGGCGGTTGATTCGATGGGATTCGTGGGTTTTGTAATTGCATTTGTGACGAAATTAAACGATTTGATGGTTAGTTTTTTGCAAGTTTGTTTTCTCGAAACAGGTTAGTTCGATTTGAGGCTTTGGTTATTTTTTTGAGTATGGGAACTTTGTATGGGAGTATCATTTGTGACGAAATTAAAAGATTTGATGGTTAGTTTTTTGCAAGTTTGTTTTATCGAAACAGGTTAGTTCGATTTGAGACTTTGGTTATTTTTTTGAGTTTGGGAACTTTGTATCATTTCGAGGGGGTTGATTTAATGGAATTCGTGGGTTTTGTAATTGCATTTGTGACGAAATTAAAAGATTTGATGGTTAGTTTTTTGCAAGTTTCTTTTATCGAAACAGGTTAGTTCGATTTGAATCTTTGGTTATTTTTTTGAATTTGGGAACTTTGTATCATTTCGAGGGGATTCGTGGGTTTTGTAATTGAATTTGTGACGAAATTAAAAGATTTGATGGTTAGTTTTTTGCAAGTTTGTTTTATCGAAACAGGTTAGTTTGATTTGAGACTTTGGTTATTTTTTTGAGTTTGGGAGTATCATTTCGAGGGAGTTGATTTAATGGAATTCGTGGGTTTTGTAATTAAATTTGTGACGAAATTAAAAGATTTGATGGTTAGTTTTTTGCAAGTTTTATCGAAACAGGTTAGTTCGATTTGAGGCTTTGGTTATTTTTTTGAGTTTGGGAACTTTGTATCATTTCGAGGGGGTTGATTTAATGGAATTCGTGGGTTTTGTAATTGCATTTGTGACGAAATTAAAAGATTTGATGGTTAGTTTTTTGCAAGTTTTATCGAAACAGGTTAGTTCGATTTGAGACTTTGGTTATTTTTTTGAGTTTGGGAACTTTGTATGGGAGTATCATTTCGAGGGGGTTGATTTAATGGAATTCGTGGGTTTTGTAATTGCATTTGTGACGAAATCAAAGGATTTGATGGTTAGTTTTTTGCAAGTTTGTTTTATCGAAACAGGTTAGTTCGATTTGAGACTTTGGTTATTTTTTTGAGTTTGGGAACTTTGTATCATTTCGAGGGGGTTGATTCGATGGAATTCGTGGGTTTTGTAATTGCATTTGTGACGAAATTAAACGATTTGATGGTTAGTTTTTTGCAAGTTTGTTTTATCGAAACAGGTTAGTTCGACTTGAGACTTTGGTTATTTTTTTGAGTTTGGGAACTTTGTATCATTTCGAGGGGGTTGATTTAATGGAATTCGTGGATTTTGTAATTGCATTTGTGACGAAATTAAAAGATTTGATGGTTAGTTTTTTGCAAGTTTGTTTTATCGAAACAGGTTAGTTCGATTTGAGGCTTTGGTTATTTTTTTTGAGTTTGGGAACTTTGTATCATTTCGAGGGGGTTGATTCGACGGGATTCGTGGGTTTTGTAATTGAATTTGTGATGAAATTGAAGGATTTGATGGTTAGTTTTTTGCAAGTCGAGATCAAAGTTGGTAATTCTTGCTGAATGTGTTTTCTTAAAGCGGTAAAAAGATAATTATAGGTTAGATTTCAGGAAATGGAAAAATGAACGAGGTTATTAATAGAGTATCGAATGTGGACTATGCTTTTGTTTTTAACGTGACTTTTATCGACTTTTTATTGACGTTGGAGGGTTTTTCTATTTGTAACGTAATCATCCTGTACTATAACGAATGTTAAATTAAGTAGTTTCTTATTGTTTAAACGTAAAATGTTTACTTAGTGGACATTTTGACTTTCAACCTGTTAATATGTATACATTCGACAGACGCAATTGTTAATAACTTTTTAACGAAGCCTCTATCAAGAAATTGGTATTCTTGATTTTCGACTTATTTTGGCCTCTAGAATCTACCATTAAAATTTTTCCCATGGTTTATCGAACACCCTGTATAAAGTATATAGGGTGTTCGGTTATTCCTGGGAAAAATTTTAATGGTAGATTCTAGAGGCCAAAATAAGACGAAAATGAAGAATAGGAATTTGTTGATAGAGGCTTCGTTAAAAAGTTATTAACGTTTAAAGTTCCTGCTGTTTTGAATTTTTTTCTCGAAAATGCGCAAGATTTCGGGGGTAGGTCTATTCACCAAAAATTATTGCAATTGACCCCCGCAATCGACAATATTTTTTTTAGAATGATTTGAAATTTTTTTTTTTTCATCGAATATTTTCAAACCTTCTCGAATTTTTTTCTCGAAAGTGGGTAGGATTTCGGGGGTAGGTCTAATGACCGAAAATGATTGCAATTAACCCCTCCAACTAAATATAATTTTTTTAGTATGATTTGAAATTTTTTAATTTTGTCGAAGAATTTAGGCACCTACCCCCTTATCGATTTTCCTTAAAGATTCGTTTTTAATTTTTAGTAATTTTGTTTGATGTCCTACAGAAAAGTTGTTTAATACTTTTTTGTAGGTACCCCTGAGCTCTACTTTAGAAAAAAGTTTCATTCAAATATATTCACTATTACAGGAGTTATGGCTGTTTGAAAATTGGACCATTTCTATGGGGGTTTTTTAATTTTTGCGGTGTCAAGCATCACCTTTTTGAATATTTTTACAATTTCTATATATTCTCCAATAAAATACGCGTCGTTTGCCTTTTTAAACATTAAAATCCTCCAATCCGTTCAGAAGTTATGATGTTTTGAATATTCGAATGCAAATTCGGGTAAATATTTCTTGGCCAGAAATTATATTTTCGGTAAACAATTTTTTTCTCGAAAATGCGTAGGATTTCGGTGGTATGTATAATGACCAAAAATGTTTGTAATTGACCCCTGTAATTAAATATAATTTTTTCAGAATGATTTGAAATTTTTTAATTTCGACTAAAAATTTCAATACTTTCTCGATTTTTTTTCTCGAAAATGCATAGGATTTCGGGGGTATGTATAATGACCAAAAATGTTTGTAATTGACCCCTATAATTAAATATAATTTTTTTAGTATGATTTGAAATTTTTTAATTTCGACTAAAAATTTCAGTACTTTCTCGATTTTTTTTCTCGAAAATGCGTAGGATTTCGGGGATATGTATAATGACCGAAAATTATTGCCATTGCCCACTGTAATTAAATATATTTTTTTTAGAACGATTTGAAATTTTTTAATATCGACTAAAAATTTCAATACTTTTTCGAATTTTTTTCTCGAAAATGCGTAGAATTTCGGGAGTAGGTCTAATGACCAAAAATGTTTGTAATTGACCCCTGTAACCAAAAATAATTTTTCCAGAACGATTCGAAATTGTTGAATTTAATTGTTAATAACTTTTTAACGAAGCCTCCATCAACAAATTGGTATTCTTGCATTGCTTCAGTAAGCAATTACAATAATTTTTGGTCATTACACAAACCCCCGAAATCCTACGCATTTCCGAGAAAAAAATTCCTAAATAAAAATACAATTCCAAGCCAGAAACGTACCCCCGAAACATTCGAATCTTTAAAACATCATAACATCTAAACGAATTTCACAATTTTAATATTTAAAAAGGCAATCAACGCGTATTTTAGTGTACAATATCTACAAATTCTATAAATATTCAAAAAGTTAGCCCTTGACCCCTCTAAATGAGAAAAACACCATTTCAAAACTTCGTTTCGAGACAACAGGTAAAATATACTCTTAACCCTCCCAACATCCCTTTCAATTCAATTTTCAAATCAACCGTGTACGCCAGGAACACTTTGCAACTCCCTTATTAATTTTTATCTCTCTATTTGCTTGTTACGTGCAGTTCGATTACTTCGTATCGGCGACGAACTTGCAATTCCTATCGCGAGGACTTCGGGGGCAAAAAAGCAAATAGATAAAAAATTTCCGCTGAAAACAATTGCGTTACTGGGAAGATAAGTTCGCCAACTATTGACACGAAGCCTTATCGCGGGGCGACGTGTAACAACGAGCGGTTTATCGCGCTTCGAAAATTGTTTTCCTTTTTTTCTGCCCATACCGCACGTATGGAATCGTTGCGCTGGTCAAGTATGGTCGTTCTCGTGACGCTCGAAAATTTCGACGAACGTGCATGATTGCGACATACTTCTCTCGATAAAAACGAGGTGGACAAGCTTATTATTAAATATACACAAAATTATTAAATATATTTTCAGTAAGGAATTTTTTTCTGGAAAATGCCGAGGATTTCGGGGGTGTGTCTAATGACCAATAATGATTGTAATTACCCACTGTAATTAAATATAATTTTTTTAGTATGATTTGAAATTTTTGAATTTCGTCCAAAAATTTCAGTATTTTCTCGAATTTTTTTCTAGGAAGTGGGTAGGATTTCAGGGGTACGTATAATGACTAAAAATAATTGTAATTACCCACTGTAATTAAATATAATTTTTTTAGTACGATTTGAAATTTTTGAATTTCGTTTAAAAATTTCTGTATTTTCTCGAATTTTTTTCTCGAAACTGGGTGGGAATTTAGGGGTATGTATAATGACCAAAAATAATTGTAATTGCCTACTGTAACTAATTATAATTTTTTTAGTACAATTTGAAATTTTTGAATTTCGTCTAAAAATTGAATTACCTACTCGAATTTTTTTCTCGAAAGTGGATAGAATTTCAGGGGTGTGTCTAATGACCAAAAATAATTGTAATTACCCACAGTAACTAACTATAATTTTTTTAGTATGATTTGAAATTTTTGAATTTCGTCTAAAAATTTCAGTATTTTCTCGAATTTTTTTCTAGAAACTGGGTGGGAATTTAGGGGTGTGTCTAATGACCAATAATGATTGTAATTACCCACAGTAACTAACTATAATTTTTTTAGTACGATTTGACATTTTTCAATTTCGTCTAAAAATTTCAGTAATTTCTCGAATTTTTTTCTGGAAAATGCGTAGGATTTCGGGGGTGTGTCTAATGACCAAAAATAATTGTAATTGCCTACTGTAACTAACTATAATTTTTTTAGTATGATTTGAAATTTTTGAATTTCGTCTAAAAATTTCAGTACTTTCTCGAATTTTTTTCTAGGAAGTGGGTAGGATTTCAGGGGTATGTCTAATGACCAAAAATGATTGTAATTGCCTACTGTAACTAACTATAATTTTTTTAGTATGATTTGAAATTTTTTAATTTCGTCTAAAAATTTCAGTATTTTCTCGAATTTTTTTCTCGAAAGTGGATAGAATTTCAGGGGTGTGTCTAATGACCAAAAATGATTGTAATTACCCACAGTAACTAACTATAATTTTTTTAGTATGATTTGAAATTTTTTGAATTTCGTCTAAAAATTTCAGTATTTTCTCGAATTTTTTTCTAGGAAGTGGGTAGGAATTCAGGGGTATGTATAATGACCAAAAATAATTGTAATTACCCACTGTAACTAACTATAATTTTTTTAGAATGATTAGAAATTTTTTAATTTCGTCTAAAAATTTTAATATCTTCTCGAATTTTTTTCTCGAATTTGGGTAGGATTTTTTAGGTATGTGTAATGACATAAAATGATTGTAATTTACCCCTGCAAACGAGGGTAATTTTTTTAGAATGATTTGAAAAATTTTTTTGTCGCCAAAAAATTTCTCCACCTAAACGATTTTTTTTCTCGAAATTGGGTAGGATTTTGGGGGTATGTCTAATGACCAAAAATTATTGTAATTACCCACAGTAACTAACTATAATTTTTTTAGTACGATTTGAAATTTTTGAATTTCGTCTAAAAATTGAATTACCTACTCGAATTTTTTTCTCGAAAGTGGATAGGATTTCAGGGGTATGTCTAATGACCAAAAATAATTGTAATTTCCCACAGTAACTAACTATAATTTTTTTAGTACGATTTGAAATTTTTGAATTTCGTCTAAAAATTTCAGTATTTTCTCGAATTTTTTTCTAGAAACTGAGTAGGAATTCAGGGGTATGTATAATGACCAAAAATAATTGTAATTACCCACAGTAACTAACTATAATTTTTTTAGTACGATTTGAAATTTTTGAATTTCGTCTAAAAATTTCAATACCTTCTCGAATTTTTTTCTTGAAACTGGGTGGGAATTTAGGGGTGTGTCTAATGACCAAAAATAATTGTAATTGCCTACTGTAACTAATTATAATTTTTTTAGTACGATTTGGAATTTTTCAATTTCGTCTAAAAATTTCAGTATTTTCTCGAATTTTTTTCTAGAAACTGGGTAGGAATTCAGGGGTGTGTCTAATGACCAAAAATGATTGTAATTACCCATTGTAACTAACTATAATTTTTTTAGTACGATTTGAAATTTTTGAATTTCGTCTAAAAATTTCAGTATTTTCTCGAATTTTTTTCTAGAAACTGGGTAGGAATTCAGGGGTGTGTCTAATGACCAAAAATAATTGTAATTGCCTACTGTAACTAACTATAATTTTTTTAGTACGATTTGGAATTTTTCAATTTCGTCTAAAAATTTCAGTACCTTCTCGAATTTTTTTCTCGAAACTGGGTGGGATTTCAGGGGTACGTATAATGACTAAAAATAATTGCAATTACCCCCTGTAACTAACTATAATTTTTTTAGTACGATTTGAAATTTTTGAATTTCGTCTAAAAATTTCAATATTTTCTCGAATTTTTTTCTAGAAACTGGGTGGGATTTCAGGGATGTGTCTAATGACCAAAAATAATTGTAATTACCCACAGTAACTAGCTATAATTTTTTTAGTACGATTTGAAATTTTTTAATTTCGTCTAAAAATTGTATATCTTCTCGAATTTTTTTCTCGAAAATAGTTAAAATTTCGACGATATATCTAATGACCAAAAATGATTCTAATCGACCCCTGCAACCAAAAATAATTTTCCCAAAACAATTTGCAATTTTTAAATTCAATTGTTAATAACTTTTAAACAAAGCCTCAATCAAAAAATTAATATTCTAGCCTCTAGAATCCCCCATTAAAATTTCCCCCAAGATTAGCCTAACACCCCAGTATATTTTCCTTGTTTTCCTCCGAAAGAATAAAAATATTTACAATGTTTCCATTATTTCAAAGTGTTTAAATCGATCGAAATACACAAACACTGTTTAATGGCGATCGTTTCGCGATAAAAGAAAAATAGTCCTTCCCACAGCTTGCGCGATCGGTTTACGCGCCATCTGGTAGATCAGGGTCGCGGTGAAATTTTTTTTATCAGCTTCGTGAAACTCTCATGAGAATTACATAACTATACATCAATTTAGTAATTTAATAACTATACATCAATATTAATAATTTAATTATTTAATAATGAATGAATCATCATTCTTGTAAATTATTAAATTTTAACCATCACTTAACCACCTATGAACGTGGTGTGAATAACTTAAATTTGCAAGTTACATTTGAAATTGAAATTGAAATTGTAATTGAAATTGTAATTGAAATTGTAATTGAAATTGTAATTGAAATTGTAATTGTAATTGTAATTGTAATTGAAATTGGAATTGTAATTGAAATTGAAATTGAAATTGAAATTGTAAGAATTGGGCCCTGAAAGCTTGGGTTCGATCCCCGAAATTGAAAATGAAATTGAAATTGAAATTGAAATTGAAATTGAAATTGAAAATAAAATTGAAATTGAAATTGAAATTGAAATTGAAAATAAAATTGAAATTGAAATTGTAAGAATTGGGCCCTGAAAGCTTGGGTTCGATCCCCGAAATTGAAAATGAAATTGAAATTGAAATTGAAATTGAAATTGAAATTGAAATTGTAAGAATTGGGCTCTGAAAGCTTGGGTTCGATCCCCAAAATTGAAAATGAAATTGAAATTGAAATTGTAAGAATTGGGCCCTGAAAGCTTGGGATCGATCCCCAAAATTGAAAATGAAATTGAAATTGAAATTGAAATTGTAAGAATTGGGCCCTGAAAGCTTGGATTCGATCCCCGAAATTGAAAATGAAATTGAAATTGAAATTGAAATTGAAATTGTAAGAATTGGGCCCTGAAAGCTTGGGTTCGATCCCCAAAATTGAAAATGAAAATGAAATTGAAATTGAAATTGAAATTGTAAGAATTGGGCCCTGAAAGCTTGGGTTCGATCCCCGAAATTGAAATTGAAATTGAAAATAAAATTGAAATTGAAATTGAAAATAAAATTGAAATTGAAATAGAAAATAAAATTGAAATTGAAATAGAAAATAAATAATTTCCATTCATTATAAATTGTTGCAATCAACATTAAATTACGCAGTAAACTATACCAAACTGAGACAGAAAAGCAACAAGATTGTAGTGGTTGTATCTCCAACAGTTGACGCGATGGAGTGTGGTGGTAAAGCTCGTCCGCCATGCGTGAGAAAAACACGTGGAGTGTGACTGACTCGTTCGAGTTTCCCTCCTTCCCTGGCGCGGTCTCTATTTATATTTCCGCAAGGTTGCACGCGTGCTCGTACGCAGATCGCGTTGCGAAACGATTTATTTATCGTTGTCCCTCGCCAAGGCTGCTTTCGAGACACTTTTCGCGACCGAGCAGGTGAGACAGCTGCGGGCCCAGTTGCGCAAGCGCGACTTTTCTCGGGAAATTCCACGCTTCCGTTGGACGGAGACCAAAATGGCCGACGCGATTGTTGGCTAGAACAATACAAAACTCAACAATTCAGAGAAAAAGATGATGAAATTATTGTAATTGTATTTATTTCATACAATTAGTGTGAAGTAATTAAATGAGAAGCTGTACGATAGGAGAAAATTACAATTATAATTATTTCTATGAACGCCATTGTTTCGATCGATTATTTAACAGTGATTTGGGAAGATTTTCTTTATGGTTGTTTTTATGTGGATTCCGGGGGTCGTGAAAAATCAGTCCAATGGTCGTTCTCTTCAAAAATGATTGTAATTTACCCCTGCAAACGAAAATAATTTTTTTAGAATGATTTGAAATTTTTTAAGTTCGTTTGAAAATTTCTGTAGTTTCTAGATTTTTTTTCTCGAAATTGGATGGGATTTCGGGGGTATGTGTAATGACCGAAAATTATTGCCATTGCCCACTGTAATTAAATATATTTTTTTTAGAACGATTTGAATTTTTTTTTTGTCGAAAAATTTTGGCGCCTAATTAGATTTTCGCTAAGGAATTTTTTTCTCGAAAGTGGGTAGGATTTTGGGGGTAGGTCTAATGACCGAAAATTATTGTAATCGACCCTTGTAAACGAGAATAATTTTTTTAGAATGATTTGAAATTTTTTAATTTCGTCTAAAAATTTCAATACATTCTCGAATTTTTTTCTCGAAAGTGGGTAGGATTTTGAGGGTAGGTCTAATGACCGAAAATGATTGCAATTGACCCCTCTAACTAAAAAGAATTTTTCCAGAATGATTTGAAATTTTTTTTTTCCCTGAAAAATTTAGGCACCTACCCCCTGTCGATTTTTCTTAATAATTCGTTTTTGATTTTTAGTAATTTCCTGAGACGCTTTACAGAAAAGTTGTGTAATACTTTTTTGTAGGTGCCTATGAGCTCTATTTTAGAAAAAAGTTTCATTCAAATATATTCACTATTATAGGAGTTATGGTCGTTTGAAAATTGGACCACTTTTATTGGGGTTTTTTAATTTTTGCGGTGTCAAGCATAAAATTTTTGAATATTTTTACAATTTCTATATATTCTCCACTAAAATACGCGTTGATTGCTTTTTTAAACATTAAAATCCTCCAACCTGTTCAGAAGTTATGACGCATTAAAGATTTTTTAATGAAATTTCGGGGAACCATTTTTTAGATTTTCGTTTAGGAATTTTTTTCTCGAAAATGCGTAGGATTTCGGGGGTACGTCTATTGACCAATAATACTTCTAATTGACCCCCCCCAACTAAATATAATTTTTTTAACACGATTTGAAATTTTTGAATTTCGTCTAAAAATTTCAGTATCTATTCAAATTTTTTTCTCAAAAATGCGTAAGATTTCGGGGGTATGTATAATGACCAAAAATGATAGTAATTGCCCACTGTAACTAAATATAATTTTTTTGGGACGATTTGAAATTTGTTATTTTTGTCGAAAAATTTAGATACCTAGTTCATGTCAATTTTTCTTAAAACTTAGTTTTTCATTTTTGATAGTTTTATTTGACGCCTTACAGAAAAGTTGTCTAATACTTTTTTGTAGGTACCCAAGAGCTCTAATTTAAAAAAAAGTTTCATTTAAATATATTCACTATCGTAGGAGTTATGGTCGTTTGAAAATTGGACCAATTTTATTGGGGTTTTTTAATTTTTGCGGTGTCAAGCATAAATTTTTTGAATATTTTTACAATTTCTATATATTCCCTACTAAAATACGCGTCGTTTGCCTTTTCAAACATTAAAATCGTCCATTCCGTTCAGAAGTTATGGCGTTTTAAAAATTCGCATGAAAATTTGGGCAGACATTTCTAGCCAGGAATTATATTTTCAGTAAACAATTTTTTTCTCAAAAATGCGTAGGATTTCGAGGTTATATATAATGACCCAAAATGATTATAATTGCCCACTGTAACTAAACATAATTTTTTTATAAGGATTTGAAATTTTTTAATTTTCTCGAAAAATTTCAATACCTTCTCGAATTTTTTTCTCGTAAGGGGGAAGGATTTCAGGGGTACGTCTATTGCCCAAAAATACTTCTAATTGATCCCCCCAACTAAATATAATTTTTTTAGTATGATTGGAAATTTTTTAATTTCGTCTAAAAATTTCAGCACCTACTCGAATTTTTTTTTCGAAAATGGTTAGGATTTTGAGGGTACGTCTATTGACCAAAAATACTTCTAATTGATCCCCCCAACTAAATATAATTTTTTTAATATGATTTGAAATTTTTTAATTTCGTCCAAAAATTTCAGTATCTACTCGAATTTTTTTCTCAAAAATGGTTAAGATTCCAAGGGTACGTCTATTGACCAAAAATGATTACAATTGCCCACTGTAACTAAATATATTTTTTCTAGAACGATTTGGAATTTTCGAATTTTATCGAAAAACTTCACACCTTCTCGAATTTTTTCCCCAAAAGTGGATACTATTTAAAGTACATATTTAACGACCAAAAATGATTGTAATAAACCCCTGCAACTACCAGTATTTTTTCCAGAACAATTCGAAATTTATTTTTCATCAAAAAATTAAGTCACCCCATCAGTGTTCCATAAAACATCTCTCCATTTTTACAAATTTTATTTGACCCCCTACAAAAAAATTCTCTAATACATTTTGATAACTACCTACGAGCTCTACTTCAGAAAAAAGTTTCACTCAAATACATCCACTATCCTACGAGTTATGGCTTATCAAAAACAGGGTTATTTGCAAGTGATGAATTCGCGGCTGTCTCGTTGGGGCATCGATCGCGTCTGCCAGGGGGCGGGGCGCCGGGGTGGCGTGGCTGGTGGGGGGGAGTGGACTCCGAGTGCAAGCAGACCCTCTATGCAATTGGCTGGGAAGTGCATCGCGGGAGGGGACGCCCGGGGGAAGGGCGCGTGGAGGGGGAAGTGCACACACAGAGTGGACATATAGGTCAATGTCGGGACACTCCCGTGCACTGTTTAGCACGACTCACCTACTGACCCACTTCCCCTCCCCTTTCGCGTACTCTGACCAGTTCTAGCTTCCCGGTCGCGACTCCAGACACCTACATAGTGATGCATAATGACTCATTCGCGGTCCTCGTGCGACCCATTTCCTCGTCAGCCAACAGGTTTCTTCCTCATCTCAGTCTGACGTGGACTGCTAGATCGAGATTTTAGAATTTTAGAATGTTTATTTGGAAGATATTATCAGGAAGCGGATGAAGGTGTGTGAGAGTAATTATGCTTCACCTTCGGAGGTTTCTTCGATTAATGAGTTCCAAGTATCCAACACTTTTTATCGAAGATCCTTCGATCCTGATTTGAATATCAGGCGGCGTCCTTTCAGGGATTTTTATTCAACAGTCTCATTAAAATAGTGCCTAGACTGATTTGGTGGACAGATATTAACGAGAGATTATTGTTAATTTGATTAATTAGTTTCTTCTGATGAGATATGAATATTTATGTGATTGGACGTGAAATTGAAATTTGAGAAAATTTTGATGTGATTAAAATGTGATGGTTAAGCAAGCTCGATTGCACAGAGAATGATTTTTTGAAAATATTTATCATAAGCAATTGATATTAGAGAATACAGAATTTCAAAAATTGTATCCATAAAAAGGGACTTTATTTTAACTATTTATTACAATGACAGTTTAGAAAATGGGTCTGTGGAAAAGTATTATGAATTTTATGATGAAGTTTCGTGATAAATCGCCATGTTTATTTAAGCTTATTTATACTGATGTCCCATAAGTTTCATTCATTCTGAATTTTTTTCTCGAAATTGGGTAGGATTTTGGGGGTATGTGTAATGACATAAAATGATTGTAATTGACCCTTGCAATTGAGAGTAATTTTTTTAGAATGATTTGACATTTTTTTTTCTTCGATAAATTTTGGATTTTCGGGGAGGAATTTTTTTCTCGAAATGGGGTAGGATTTCGGGGGTATGTCTAATGACCAAAAATGATTGTAATTGACCCCTGCAAACGAGGGTAATTTTTTTAGAATGATTTGAAATTTTTTAATCGTCGAAAAATTTTGGATTTTCGGGGAGGAATTTTTTTCTCGAAATGGGGTAGGATTTCGGGGGTATGTGTAATGACATAAAATGATTGTAATTGACCCTTGCAATTGAGAGTAATTTTTTTAGAATGATTTGACATTTTTTTTTCTTCGAAAAATTTTGGATTTTCGGGGAGGAATTTTTTTCTCGAAATGGGGTAGGATTTTGGGGGTATGTCTAATGACCAAAAATGATTGTAATTTACCCCTGCAAACGAGGATAATTTTTTTAGAATGATTTGAAATTTTTTAATCGTCGAAAAATTTTGGATTTTCGGGGAGGAATTTTTTTCTCGAAATGGGGTAGGATTTCGGGGGTATGTGTAATGACATAAAATGATTGTAATTGACCCTTGCAATTGAGAGTAATTTTTTTAGAATGATTTGAAATTTTTTAATCGTCGAAAAATTTTGGATTTTCGGGGAGGAATTTTTTTCTCGAAATGGGGTAGGATTTCGGGGGTATGTGTAATGACATAAAATGATTGTAATTGACCCTTGCAATTGAGAGTAATTTTTTTAGAATGATTTGAAATTTTTTTTTCTTCGAAAAATTTTGGATTTTCGGGGAGGAATTTTTTTTTCGAAATGGGGTAGGATTTCGGGGGTATGTGTAATGACATAAAATGATTGTAATTAACCACTACAATTGAGGATAATTTTTTTACAATGATTTGAAATTTTTTAATTTTGAAGAAAAATTTTAGAACCTACTCAAATTTTTTTCTCGAATTTGGGTAGGATTTTTGAGGTATGTGTAATGACATAAAATGATTGTAATTTACCCCTGCAAACGAGGGTAATTTTTTTAGAATGATTTGAAATTTTTTAAATTCGTCTAAAAATTTTAGTAGCTAATTGAATTTTTTTCTCGAAATTGGGCAGGATTTTTTAGGTATGTGTGATGACATAAAATGATTGTAATTGACCCCTGTAATTAAGTATAATTTTTTTAGAATGATTAGAAATTTTTTAATTTCGTCTAAAAATTTTAGTACCTTCTCGAATTTTTTTCTCGAATTTGAGTAGGATTTTTGAGGTATGTCTAATGACATAAAATGATTGTAATTTACCCCTGCAACCGAGGATAATTTTTTTAGAACGATTTGAAAAATTTTTTTTTCGCCGAAAAATTTCAACATCTAAACGATTTTTTTTCTCAAATTTGGATAGGATTTCGAGAGTATATGTAATGACCAAAAATTATTCTAATTGACCCCTGTAATTAAATATAATTTTTTTAGAATGATTTGAAATTTTTGAATTTCGTCTAAATATTTTAATATCTTCTCGAATTTTTTTCTCGAAATTGGGTAGGATTTTGGGGGTATGTCTAATGACCAAAAATTATTGTAATTGACCCCTGCAACCGAAAATAATTTTTCTAGAACGATTTGAAATTTTTTTTTTCGTCGAGAAATTTAGGCAGCCTACCCCCTGTCGATGTTTCTTAAAAATTCGTTCTTCATTTTTAATAAATTTGTTGGGCGTTGTACAGAAAAGTTGTTTAATACTTTTTTGTAGATATCCATGAACTCTAGTTCTCCTCAAAATTTCATTTGAATATTTTCACTATAGTAGGATTTATGGTCGTTTGAAAATTGGACCATTTTTATGGGGTTTTTCTAATTTTGCGATGTCAAGCATTAACTTTTTGAATATTTTTACAATTTCTACATATTTTACACTAAAATACGCGGAGTTTGGCTTTTTGAACTTTAAAATCGTCCAATCCGTTCAAAAGTTATGGTGTTTTAAAGTTTCACATGAAATTTAGGGGAGGCCTGAAATTATATTTTCGGTAAGGAATTTTTTTCTCGAAAATGGTTACGATTTCGAGGGTACGTCTATCCACCAAAAATACTTCTATTTCATCCCTCCAACTAAATATAATTTTTTTAGTATGATTTGAAATTTTTTTAATTCGTCAAAAAATTTCACACCTTCTCGAATTTTTTTCTCAAAAATGGTTAGAATTCCGAAGGTATGTCTATTGACCAAAAATACTTCTAATTGACCCCTGTAATTAAATATAATTTTTTTAGAACGATTAGAAATTTTTTAATTTCATCGAAAATTTTCCCAAATTCTCGAATTTTTTTCTCGAAAACGGTTAGAATTTCGAAGGTATGTCTAATGACCAAAAATGCTTGTAATTAACCCCAGTAACTAAATATAATTTTTTTAGAACGATTAGAAATTTTTTAATTTCGTCGAAAAATTTCCCAAATTCTCGAATTTTTTTCTCAAAAGTGGTTAGAATTTCAAGAATATCTCTAATGACCAAAAATGCTTATAATTGACCCTCGCAATCAAAAATAATTTTTCCAGAATGATTTGAAACTTTTCAATTTTAATTTATTAATAACTTTTTAACTAAGCCTCAATCAACAAATTTCTATTCTTCATTTTCGTCTCATTTTGGCCTCTAGAATCCCCCATTAAAATTTTTCCCAGGAATAACCGAACACCCTCTATAACACAATAAATCAACCTTAAATAACAAATATTCTACATTCATTTCGCATCGAAAAAAGGGTTTTTTACACATATTTTTATTAGACAACGAACTTCATAACCTTATTCGAGAAAGCCACCGAATGATTTCCTGTTGCAAGGTCCTCGGAAGTACACTTTACGTGACGGGGTTCCATTTACAGATCTCGTGGGAATGTCAAGGTTGCCACTGCAATTTCAGAACGCGATTCGTGCTTGATGCTTTCCTAGCCGAGTGAAAGCTTCGATGCATTCGAAATTGGGTCGAAAAAACAACTCGAAATTCAATTTAAAATTAATTTAGTTAATAAACAAAACAAAAACGAGATTGGATCTTAAATATTTCAGCCAGATTCAGTCAGAAATAATTGCAAGTCGTATTAGGTATCGTTACAACAAAGAAAATTGATTTCATTTTTTTTTTTTTATGCAGAGTGTTCAATTAACCCTGGGAGAAATTTTAATGGGGGATTCTAGGGACCAAAATAAGTCGAAAATGAAGAATAACATTTTGTCGATTGAGGCTTCGTTTAAAAGTTATTAACAATTGTAACTGTAGTGGCGCGATGGGGACTCTCACGTTGCGCCACTGCAGTTTTAACTGTTAATAACTTTTGAACGAAGCCTCAATCGACAAATTACTATTCTTCATTTTCGTCTTATTTTGGCCCCCAGAATCCCCCATTAAAATTTCAAGTCAAAATCATTGCATCGGATAAAATCATAGCAATCAAATGCTAATTATATTTCTTTTTTCTGTTGCAGGTGAGTTGGTACATATTTCTGATCGATTCTTCGCGACTTTGCTATGGAAAGTAAGTACTACGATTTTTTTAACAACAAATATAAGTTCAATATTGCCTATTTCACAAAAATGCACTGTTTTTGATTATCAAATGCAGGTTAAAATCAATTTACATTCTTTTGGTGCATCTGAGCCAACAAAGTAATTATTCTTCGATGAATAAATCAACCAAATTAAATTTCAATTTAATAAACATGGATAATATACTTTTTACATATGAAATTATCGTGAAATAATTGTTTACACGAGTTTGATTCGAATGGAGCAGATGTGTTAGGTATTTATAGTAAAAAAAACATTGTAATGAGCGACTATTATCGGATATTTGGATGCAAATAGACGCAACGATTGTTAGCGTGCAGGTGCCCGAAGGTGTTGAGCAACGTTGCTTTTTGTATTTTTATACCACTTGCTTAACGAAAGAACAAACAATTTGCTTTCCGTTAAGCACTTTCTTCGGTTGATTGGCTTACGAGAGAACGGAGAGCTTAACACGATTATCTTTAACTTGGTCAAGGTTCTCCCCATGGTCCAAAGGAACTGTACCAGCTGATACACGATAAAAAATAAAATGAAAAAGCTATTTGCATGTTATTGTTTTTAGCTTTGTTGTCTATGTATTGTGGGATTTGATGAGGGAAAGAGATTATTTTTTATTTGAATTATATTTGATTTCGATAGAGTGTTCAGTTAACCCTGGGAGAAATTTTAGTAGGGGATTCTAGGGGCCAAAATAAGACGAAAATGAAGAATAGCAATTTGTTGATTGAGGCTTCGTTTAAAAGTTATTAACAATTGTATCTCTAGTGGCGCAACCTGAGAGTCCCCATCGCGCCATTAGAGACTCAACTGTTAATAACTTTTTAACGAAGCCTCAATCAACAAATTTCTATTCTTGATTTTCGTCTTATTTTGGCCCCTAGAATCTATCATTAAAATTTTTCCCCAGGGGGGTGGTCAAACACCCTGTATAGGGTGTATAGAGTGATCAGTCATCCCTGGGAAAAATTTTAATGGGGGATTCTAGGGGCCAAAATAAGACGAAAATCAAGAATACTAATTTGTTGATTGAAGCTTTGTTAAAAAGTTATTAACGTTTAAAGTTCCTGCTGTTTTGAATTTTTTTCTCGAAAATGCGTAGGATTTCGGGGGTATGTCTATTGACCAAAAATTATTGTAATAGACCCCTGCAATTGAATATAATTTTTCCAAAACGATTTGAAATTTTTTAATTTTGTTGACAAATTTCAGAACCTACTTGAATTTTTTTCTCGAAAATGGGTAGGATTTCGGGGGTACGTCTATTGACCAAAAATGATTGTAATTGATCCCTGCAATCAAAAATAATTTTTTTAGAACGATTTGAAATTTTTCAATTTCGTTGAAAAATTTCACACCTTCTCGAATTTTTTTCTCGAAAATGCATAGAATTTCGGGGGTATATATAATGACCAAAAATAATTGCAATCGACCCCTCCAACTAAATATAATTTTTCCAAAACGATTTGCAATTTTTAAATTTCGCCTAATAATTTCAGTACTTTCTCGAATTTTTTTCTCAAAAATGCATAGAATTTCGGGGGTACGTATAATAACCAAAAATAATTGTAATTGACCCTCCTATCTAAATATAATTTTTTTAGAACGATTTGAAATTTTTCAATTTCGCCTAAAAATTTCAATACTTTCTCAATTTTTTTTCTCAAAACTGGGTAAAATTTCGAATGTACATCTATTCACATAAAATAATTGCAATCGACTCCTCTACCAAAAAATAATTTTTCCAAAACGATTTGCAATTTTTAAATTTTGCCTAAAAATTTCAGTATTTTCTCGAATTTTTTTCTCAAAAATGCCTAGGATTTCGGGGGTATCTATAATGACCAAAAATAATTGTAATTGACCCTCCTATCTAAATATAATTTTTTTAGAACGATTTGAAATTTTTCAATTTCGCCTAAAAATTTCAATACTTTCTCAATTTTTTTTCTCAAAACTGGGTAAAATTTCGAATGTACATCTATTCACATAAAATAATTGCAATCGACTCCTCTACCAAAAAATAATTTTTCCAAAACGATTTGCAATTTTTAAATTTTGCCTAAAAATTTCAGTATTTTCTCGAATTTTTTTCTCAAAAATGCCTAGGATTTCGGGGGTATCTATAATGACCAAAAATAATTGTAATTGACCCCTCCAACTAAATATAATTTTTCCAAAACGATTTGAAATTTTTAAATTTCGCCTAAAAATTTCAGAACTTTCTCAATTTTTTTTCTCAAAAATGGTTAGAATTTCGAAGGACCCTCTATTCACCAAAAATAATTGCAATCGAGCCCTCTAAGAAAAAATAATTTTTCCCAAATCGATTTGCAATTTTCAAATTCAATTGTTAATAACTTTTAAACGAAGCCTCCATCAACAAATTAGTATTCTTCATTTTCGTCTTATTTTGGCCTCTAGAATCCCCCATTAAAATTCCCTGCATCTCCATACCCTCTACAATCAAAAAAATACCTCAATCTCAATTTTCAAATTCAATTGTTAATAACTTTTAAACGAAGCCTCAATCAACAAATTACTATTCTTAATTTTCATCTTATTTTAGCCTCCAAAATCCCCTCAGCATCACTATACCCTCCACAATCAAAAAAATACCCCAATTCCAATTTTCAAATTCAATTGTTAATAACTTTTAAACGAAGCCTCCATCAACAAATTACTATTCTCAATCTTCGTCTTATTTTAGCCTCCAAAATCCCCTCAGCATCACCATACCCTCCACAATAAAAAAAATACCCCAATTCCAATTTGCAAATTCAATTGTTAATAATTTTTAAACGAAGCCTCAATCAACAAATTACTATTCTTAATTTTCATCTTATTTTGGCCTCCAGAATCCCCCATTAAAATTCCCAGCATCTCCATACCCTCTACAAACGAAAAAAATACCCCAATTCCAATTTTCAAATTCAATTGTTAATAACTTTTAAACGAAGCCTCCATCAACAAATAACTATTCTTGCTCTTCGTCTTATTTTATCTTCCAAAATCCCCCATTAAAATTCCCAGCATCTCCATACCCTCTACAATCAAAAAAATAGCCCAATTCCAAATAACAGAAATCACTGTTTACAATCTGTTGACCTCTGCTATTATCATTCAATTGCTAGTTATTTCATGAAATCTTCCGTCGCAATGCAGTGGCCACGTACGTTGTCCTTGACAGTTCTCTCATTCTCCTTCCTCGTCTCGAGACAGCGTCTCTTTCCGCCTACACCTGATTGATCATCCTCTCGTTCCTCGTGAACGAGCATTATTTATAGCAGAATCAGTCGCCTCACTCTGACCGATCATGCACCCTCCACTGACCGCCATACTGTTCTCTGAATCCTCAAAAACACACACCAAATCAACACTATCATTATTTTGTAAACAAAAAGCCTCTTAAGCCCCTTTTCAGGTGCAAAAGTCTCATTTTTTATCTCATTAAACATCTATCATTCACCAAAAATATAATAACTATTATTTAAAATTCCCTGGACTTAACAAACCCCCAAATTTCAATAAATAAACCCTTTCTGTCTGACATGATTTTAACATATTTCAAAAATAATTTACAAAAAATGAAAATTGTACATTTGATCAGCCTCTGTTTAACCACATTTAAAATCGTATATATCAACTTTCGTTTTCACTTTTCTTGTTCAATATGCTTCACAACAGAGGCATTTAATTATGTTTGCCTTGTAGCAACATTGTCCTCAGTAAATTCCTGAATTATATACTCCACAGACATAATCCAAGCATTATCTAATTCCATGGCCATCGACATAGTTTCAAGATCAATAACAAAGCCCAGAACATCGATCGATACCACATACATTCTTCATCAACAACCATTTATAAAAATGTCTAACTCTTAAACTCGCGTTAACACGTTGACTGCCAGTTTAGAATCCTAAAATTGTTTACAAGACCGAAACCTTAATTTCAGTCAATTGTAAACTGCAACAACTTCTTTAAAATTTACGAAAGCTTACTGAACATTTATTTTCCATCAACGTTTCAACTTCAGTTCCACTGTTGAAAGCTCTGTGACCCACATATGGGTCACATGGCAGTGAGATTTTGAGCACTAGATTTCTTCGATACTTCGACTGTAACGTGACCCACATATGGGTCACATGGCAGTGAGATTTTGAGCACTGGATTTCTTCGATACTTCGACTGTCACGTGACCCACATGTGGGGCACGTGACAGTGAGATTTTGAGCACTGGATTTCTTTGATACTTCGACTGTCACGTGACCCACATATGGGTCACATGGCAGTGAGATTTTGAACACTAGATTTCTTCGATACTTCGACTGCCGCGTGACCCACATGTGGGTCACGTGGCAGTGAGATTTTGAGCACTAGATTTCTTCGATACTTCGACTGTCACGTGACCCACATATGGGTCACGGGGCAGTGAGATTTTGAGCACTAGATTTCTTCGATACTTCGACTGTCCCGTGACCCACATATGGGTCACGGGGCAGTGAGATTTTGAGCACTAGATTTCTTCGATACTTCGACTGACACGTGACCCACATGTGGGTCACGTGGCAGTGAGATTTTGAGCACTAGATTTCTTCGATACTTCGACTGTCACGTGACCCACATATGGGTCACATGGCAGTGAGATTTTGAGCACTGGATTTCTTCGATACTTCGACTGTCACGTGACCCACATATGACCGATCATGCACCCTCCACTGACCGCCATACTGTTCTCTGAATCCTCAAAAACACACCAAATCAACACTATCATTATTTTGTAAACAAAAAACCTCTTAAGCCCCTTTTCAGGTGCAAAAGTCTCATTTTTTATCTCATTAAACATCTATCATTCACTAAAAATATAATAACTATTATTTAAAATTCCCTGGACTTAACAGACCCCCAAATTTCACAGTAAAAAACACAGAAAAACAAACAATATTACCAAAATATTTCAGTGTCCATTTCTCTGGTTTTAATGATACAAAAAAGAAATGAGAAAACTTGGATTCAATGCTACACAAAAAACCAACAATTGATCTCGTATAAAATGGAATTTTTTAATAGAAAAACAGGGTTGTATTTTTATTTATGAAACTCAAAATGGACGAACAATGCCCAATTACTAGTTCAGTGTTAACTAGCCTGTTCCAAGGCCTCGGAAAGGTTTGAAAAGGTTCGATCTTCAGAAATCTCGCGTGTGAATTAGTTCGTCGCTTATTAGGCTTGAAAGGACTATTAACCCTGAAAATTCCGAGCTTTCACGGGCGAACAATGCCCGGTCTGATTGGTGCTTTAGAATTAGAACCCGAATACTGCATTGTGCAAGCGGACAGCTGCTGCAGCGGACATTTTCTCCCTCTCGCCGCGACTTCCTCTGCATTCACGCGCCGCCATCTTGGCTCGGCGTGTTGTGACTCTCTTTCGCCTTGGTAATTAAAACACTGGAATTTTAAACAAAAATTAAGTAATAAATAATTAATTAGAGACTTCAATATTATTGATTTCTGTAATTTTGGGGCAACTGAGGTTAAAATAGTGTTTTTATGGTTGATTTTAAATTGGGAAAATGGTGAAATTGTGAGATGTATTGAAAATTGGGGAAATTGATTTAAAAAGGGGTTTGAGTTTTGATTTTGGTGATTTTTCTCGCGAGTTTGGCGAGTTTTCTAGGGTCTGGTGGAGTGTGGAACATCCCTGAGGATCGAACGAGGGAGAAACCAGTTCTGGCGAAGAATGTAAACGGAATATCGCCGAGTCCTGTTAACCTTTCCTCGTCCTACTCACCTGTTCGCAAAAACGAACGATACTGTTGCTCTGACCTCTCTGTATATGCGTTTGAAATAACACATTCTCAATATTTATGCTTATGAGTGAGTTTGGATCGAGTTTGTGGCCATTTTGAATTGATCGGATTTTGAGTTGGAAATAATAGATAGGAATGTTTGCTATCTTGGAAGAAAATAGAGATATTTCTGATTTTATTGGGTAGGAATTGTGTGGATGATTTTAATTGTGATATTGATTTTTTTTTTTTTTTATAAGAATGTAAGTTTATATTTAATAAATTGTATTTGAATGTTAGAAGCAAATAATTTTGAATTTTTTTCTGGAAAGTGGCTAGGATTTTGGGGGTATGTGTAATGACCAAAAATTATTGGAATTGACCCCCCTAACGGAAAATAATTTTTCCAGAAGGATTTGAAATTTTTCAATTTCGTCCAAAAATTTCAGTATCTTCTCGAACTTTTTTCTCAAAAATGCGTACGATTTCGGGGGTATGTATAATAACCAAAAATGATAGCAATTGCCCACTGTAACTAAATATAATTTTTTTAATATGATTTGAAATTTTTCGATTTCATCTAAAAATTTCGCTATCTACTCGAATTTTTTTCTCAAAACTGGGTAGAATTTCGAATGTACGTGTAATCACCAAAAATGATTGCAATTAACCCTTCTAACAAAAAACAATTTTTCCATAACGATTTGCAATTTTTAAATTTAATTATTAACTTTTTAACAAAGCCTCCATCACCAAATTGGTATTCTCCACTTTCGTCTTATTTGGCCTCCAGAATCCCCCAATAAAACCTCCCCCAAGGATGACCAAACACCCTCTATAGATCCATTCTCTCACAGGCACGTGTCTGTTCAGTTTTAAATACCCTTCATCTTCAATCTCTCAAAAAACTGAAAAAATCCGCGGTCATATACTCAAAAATCACTCTGCATAGACCTTAGTCGCATTGCAGAACGCTCAACAGAACCCTCGAATCTCTCAATAAACCCTATAGTCCGTCCCAAACTATAGCAAGCTCATAAACTCTAGTGTGGTGTCAAAATTTACACGTTTCAACTCCCAAAACAACTGAATTACCAGAAAAACAAGTATCTAAGGGCCTCAAACCATAGTCAGGGCCGTACCAAAAATATTACATCTAGTGTCGCCATTTTGGAGGTATCGTAACATGTAAAGGTCTTAGTCAAGTCTTTAATATCTTAATTTACCTGCTTATATGCACCTAGAAAACGAAAAAAGAAAAATGACACAGAAAAACATTCAGAAAGGCACCCTCGAGCAATATGTACGGCCCTGAGTGCCCCCAGGAGTCGGTCCCCAACCCTCCAGACTTTACCACCTCGCTATATCGTGGTCCGTGCTATACACTCGGTCACAGAGTGCCACGCCTGCGTGCAGAGACTCTCCGCGAGCGTATGGTAACCTTCAAAGCTGGCAAGAGGACTCGAACGCGTCGAGAGAGCGCGCATGCGCTAGCGAGTAGGTGGCTAACCTTGACGCACACTCGCGCTGCAACGAGCCCGACACGCAACGCTCGATCTCGCGCCATATGGGCGGGTCAGAGCGCAAAAAATGGACGAACTCAAGTTTAGGATTCTCGAGAACCAAACGCATCAAAATAATCTTTACGACATTGGAACTGTTCTTAATGGCGCATTTGTGGTAATAGACGCGTTGTAATCGTCAATTAGAATCGTTGAACTCTAGATTTCGCTTGTTTTCCCGGTGTGAGACTCGCTGTGGAGGTCACCTAGTGGAGCCTCGCCGCGCGCGCAGTCTCTCCTCCCCGCCCGCGGTTCCCCCACGCGCGAGTGGTGGGGATGGGAGAGGGGCGGTCACTCTCCCGTCTCGGCCGTGCACTAGAACTTGACTCCTAAGCTTGACAGTGACGGCGCAAGCTCCGTCTGCGTCTCTCCGTTCCTCCTCGACGCGTTCTCTTCCTCCTTCCCTCTCTCTGTCGCTTCTAGCCTCCTCTCCAAGGCCTCGGTTGCATTTCTATCGTTCGACGTTTCTATCGATTACGACGTATGTACGACGTACATCGTTTGACCTGTGTTACGTGTTCGAAGTACTGCAAGTTCAGATCGCTTTCCAACTGTCCCTACTTTGAGGCTTTGTATGTACTTGAGAATCTTTGACCTGTATTTACTGCGCATTGCCAGTTGATATTTTTCATGAAGGTTCATTTGGGAATGTTTGTTTTGAAATAGAGATCGCAGGTGTTTGGGAACCTGGGGGACATTTTAATGGGGAGTTCTAGAGGCCAAAATGAGACGAATATCAAGAATATTAATTTGTTGATTGTTAATAATATTTAAAAATCCAAATATTATTTTTAAATGTATTCTCTATCGATAAATAAACCCTTTCTGTCTGACATGATTTTATCATATTTCAAAATTAATTTACAAAAAATGAAAATTGTACATTTGATCAGCCTCTGTTTAACAACATTTAAAATCGTATATATCAACTTTCGTTTTCACTTTTCTTTTTCAATATGCTTCACAATAGAGGCATTTAATTATGTTTGCTTGTAGCAACATTGTCCTCAGTAAATTCCTGAATTATATACTCCATACAGACATAATCCAAGCATTATCTAATTCCATGGCCATCGACATAGTTTCAAGATCAATAACAAAGCCCAGAATATCGATCCATCCCACATACATTCTTTATCAACAACCAGTTATAAAAATTTCTAACTCTTAAACTCGCGTTAACACGTTGACTGCCAGTTTAGAATCCTAAAATTGTTTACAAGACCAAAACCTTAATTTCAGTAAATTGTAAACTGCAACAACTTCTTTAAAATTTACGAAAGCTTACTGAACATTTATTTTCCATCAACGTTTCAACTTCAGTTCCACTGTTGAAAGCTCTGTGACCCACATATGGGGCACGTGACAGTGAGATTTTGAGCACTAGATTTCTTCGACACTTCGACTGTCACGTGACCCACATATGGGGCACGTGACAGTGAGATTTTGAGCACTAGATTTCTTCGACACTTCGACTGCCACGTGACCCACATATGGGGCACGTGACAGTGAGATTTTGAGCACTAGAGTTCTTCGATACTTCGACTGCCACGTGACCCACATATGGGGCACGGGCAGTGAGATTTTGAGCACTGGATTTCTTCGATACTTCGACTGCCACGTGACCCACATATGGGGCACGTGACAGTGAGATTTTGAACACTAGAGTTCTTCGATACTTCGACTGCCACGTGACCCACATATGGGGCACGTGACAGTGAGATTTTGAGCACTGGATTTCTTCGATACTTCGACTGTCACGTGACCCACATGTGGGTCACGTGGCAATGATATTTTAAGCACTAGAGTTCTTCGATACTTCGACTGCCACGTGACCCACATGTGGGTCACGTGACTGTGATATTTTGAGCACTAGATTTCTTCGATACTTCGACTGTCACGTGACCCATATGTGGGGCACGTGGCAGTGAGATTTTGAGCACTAGATTTCTGCGATACTTCGACTGTCACGTGACCCACATATGGGTCACGTGACAGTGAGATTTTGAGCACTAGATTTCTTCGATACTTCGACTGCCACGTGACCCACATGTGGGTCACGTGACTGTGATATTTTGAGCACTAGATTTCTACTCTGATACACCAACAAAATTAGGCATATATTTGTAACAATAACATTTTAAAGTAATTTACTATCGACGGTTGAAATCATCGTTTTAAACCGTTCATTTATTTCTATCTTTTCGCGAATTGAAGCCTCTTTCGTCCATTTATCTCACTCGAACACAAACGTAAAGTTCCAGTATTTTCGTGCGTTAAAAAAAGCATCGATATCCCAGCGTCGTATCTCCGTCGGAATAATACCGGTATCAAAATTCAACCGATATAAACGTCCTTGAGCGCGACTGGTCCAGGCTCCATTTCCCCCGCGAAGAAAAGCGCAAGTGGAGACGTATTCGTCAGTCGGCTGCACTCGTTCCCCCGCGTCCCTCGCCGCCCCTCGCGCGGCTCCGCCTCGTCCTTCACCTCCGCCGTCCCCCCGTCTCCCCCTCCGTCCACAGTGCCCCCACCTCGGTCCCCCGCCGGCTGCACGCTCCCATGCAGCGAGTCGGACCGGCCGGCAGTCGCCTCTAGCGCCGTGCATCTCCGAGTCAGTCAGTCATCGAGTCAGTCGACCGCGAGGTATCTCTTTTGCTCGCACCGCTTCCTCTGTTGGGATTTATTCGAGTGCTCTAGTCGCGTGCAATTCGGTCCGGAGAGCCGTGGCGCAGTGTAGGCCGCGTTCTGCGCGGGAGAGCACGCCGGAGCGATCGCTCGCGGAACGCGCTCGCCGAGAGTGACCAGAGTCGAATGGTATTCCGTCCGCGCGCGCCACGGCGAAGTGACCGCCTCTGGAATCCGAAATGATAGCGAGTGTTCCCTTTTTCCTCGGGAAATTCGGCTTTGTGTCGCTGTGTATCGAATGTGCAACAGTGAAGTTCAATGTCACGACGCTGACATGGTTATTGAGTGTGCAGTTTGAAAGTAGACGCTAAAAAGGAAGCTTTGATCACCTCTATGCAGAAATGGGAGTCTTCTAGGGAATTGGAATTGTATAAATAGGGGATTTAGAGTTTCGCGAATTGGGAACAAAAGGGAACGTTGTATGTATTTTGCTATATTTAGGATAGTTGAGTGGGAATGAAATTCTTTTAGGGATCTGGCCTCGATTACATTTATGATTTGCAGTCGCGAAAGTGCTTGCATCGACGGTAATGATGGCATCATTGCACGAAGTGAAAATATGAATATTTGGAATTGATTATGATCGCAATTGGAGGGGGAAATGAAGGAAATTTATATGGGGTGTTTGGTAAACAGTGGGGGGAATTTTAATGGGGGATTTTATCAAGAATAGCAATTTGTTGATGGAGGCTTCGTTAAATAGTTATTAACGATTAAGTTGAAAAATTTTTAATTGTTCTGGAAAAATTGTTTTTAGGTAGAGGGGGCAATTGCAATCATTTTTGGTGAATACACATACCTACGAAATTTTATTCATTTTTGAGAAAAAAATTCGAGAAGGTGTGAAATTTTTCGACGGGGAAAAAAAAATTTCAAATCGTTCTGGAAAAATTATATTTACTTACAGGGGTCATTTACGATCATTTTTGGTCATTAGACATACCCCCAAAATCTTACGCAGTTTCGAGAAAAAAATTCGAGAATGTGTGAAATTTTTCGACAGAAAAAAAAAATTTCAAATCGTTTTGGAAAAATTATTTTTGGTTAGAGGGGTCAATTAGAATAATTTTTGGTCCTTAGACATATCGTCGAAATCTTACCTACTTTCGAGAAAAAAAATCCAGAAGATACTGAAATTTTTAGACGAAATTAAAAAATTTCAAATCATATTAAAAAAATTATATTTAGTTGGAGGGATCAATTACAATTATTTTTGGTCATTATAGATACACCTGAAATCCTACGCATTTTCGAGAAAAAAATTGTTTATCGAAAATTTAATTTTTGGCCAGAAATGTCTTCCTGAATTTTCATGAAAATCTTTAAAACGGCATAACTACTGAATGGATTGGACGATTTTAATGTTTAAAAAAGCAAACAACGCGTATTTTAGTGGGGAATATATAGAAATTGTAAAAATATTCAAAAAGTTGATGCTTGACACCGCAAAATTAGAAAAACTACATAAAAATGGTCCTTTTTTCAAACAGCCATAACTCCTATAATAGTGAATATATTTAAATGAAACTTTTTTCTGAAGTAGAACTCATGAATACCTACAAAAAAGTATTAGACAACTTTTCTGTAGGGCGTTAAACAAATTTATTAAAAATGAAAATCAAATTTTTATGAAACATCGATAGGGGGATTGCCTAAATTTTTCAACGAAATTGAAAAGCTTCAAATCGTTCTGGAAAAATTATTTTTAGTTAGAAGGGTTAATTGCAATCATTTTTGGTCATTACACATACCCCCAAAATCCTACCCCCTTTCGAGAAAAAAATTCGAGAAGATACTGAAATTTTTGGACGAAATTAAAAAATTTCAAATCCTTCTGGAAAAATTATTTTCCGTTAGGGGGGTCAATTCCAATAATTTTTGGTCATTACACATACCCCCAAAATCCTACCCCCTTTCCAGAAAAAAATTCAAGAAGATACTGAAATTTTTAGACGAAATTAAAAAATTTCAAATCATACTAAAAAAATTATAATTATTTGGAGTGGTCAATTACAATCATTTTTGGTCATTACACATACCCCCGAAATCTTACCCACTTTCGAGAAAAAAATTCGAAAAGGTGCAAAATTTTTTGACGAAAAAAAAAAAATTCCAAATCATTCCAAAAAAAATACTTTCATCTGCGGGGGTCAATTACAGTCATTTTTGGTGAACATACATACCCCCAAAATCCTACTCATTTCCTAGAAAAAAATTCGAGAAACTATAAAATTTGTCAAAAAAAAAAAAATTTCAAATCATTCTAAAAAAAATACTGTCGGCTGAGGGGGTCAATTAGAATCATTTTTGGTCATTAGACGTACCCCCGAAATCTTACCCACTTTCGAGAAAAAAATTCGAAAAGGTGCAAAATTTTTTGACGAAAAAAAAAAAATTTCAAATCATTCCAAAAAAAATACTTTCGTCTGCGGGGGTCAATTACAGTCATTTTTGGTGAACATACATCCCCCCAAAATCCTACTCATTTCCTAGAAAAAAATTCGAGAAGCTATGAAATTTGTCAAAAGAAAAGAAATTTCAAATCATCCTAAAAAAAATACTGTCGGCTGGGGGGGCCAATTAGAATCATTTTTGGTCATTAGACATACCCCCGAAATCCTACCCACTTTCGAGAAAAAAATTCGAAAAGGTGCAAAATTTTTTGACGAAAAAAAAAAAAATGTCAAATCATTCCAAAAAAAATACTTTCGTCTGCGGGGGTCAATTACAGTAATTTTTGGTGAACATGCATACCCCCAAAATCCTACTCATTTCCTAGAAAAAAATTCGAGAAACTATAAAATTTGTCAAAAAAAAAAAATATCAAATCATTCTAAAAAAAATACTGTCGTCTGGGGGGGTCGATTAGAATCATTTTTGGTCATTAGACATACCCCCGAAATCCTACCCACTTTCGAGAAAAAAATTCGAAAAGGTGCAAAATTTTTTGACGAAAAAAAAAAAATTTCAAATCATTCCAAAAAAAATACTTTCGTCTGCGGGGGTCAATTACAGTCATTTTTGGTGAACATACATACCCCCAAAATCCTACTCATTTCCTAGAAAAAAATTCGAGAAGCTATGAAATTTGTCAAAAAAAAAAAAATTTCAAATCATTTTAAAAAAAATACTGTCGTCTGGGGGGGTCAATTAGAATCATTTTTGGTCATTAGACGTACCCCCAAAATCCTGCCCACTTTCGAGAAAAAAATTCATTAGAACCGGAACTTCAAACGTTAATAACTTTTTAACAAAGCCTCAATCAACAAATTGATATTCTTAATTTTCGTCTTATTTTGGTCTCTAGAATCCCCCATTTTATACTCGAAAAGTTTACTGACATCACTCGTTGATTTGCATTTCTTTTCGGTGCCAAAGACCGAGCTCAAACTGTCTCTGTCGGTGGATGCCACGAACATTATCGATCGCGTAAAGTATATTGTCAGTGACGCAATAAAACGTGACTGCTGCAAGAGACTTCTACGACAGCACGTTACGAACATCACGCGTGCGATTCTCACGTGCTGAACGAACTCTCTGACCTTGATCGCTCTAAATTCAATCGATTCTTCAAAGCCCCCAAAATATCAAAGAAATTTTCGATCTTTTCATCATCTTTCTCATTCATTCTTCTCAAATTACCACTTTACTCACATTTTGAAACTTTCATATTAAATTTAAACAAATACACAGCAAATTTTGAAGGTTTTTAAAATCGAAGAAGGTTTCGTGGAATATATTACAAAATGGTTAAAATAATGAGAAAAATATCTAAAAAAAGCTACATTTTCTTAGTAATGTAACAAACAAATAATTGTTAGTAATATTTTACAAAATTCATAACATTCACAAAGTATTTAATAATTTATTCTGCTCCATTTGGAAGCCTCGCACAAATCTGAAATCTGCAAAAATCTCTGAATAAATATACCAGAGTTGCACCATCCAAATTTCAGGAAATATTTTCAAAAATAATGGGGGAACTCGAGTACTGATTATTTACCAAGTAAAAAATAAAAATTTCCGTAGTTTCAAGCAACAAAAATTTATTTTGGCTTTTTTTTTGTATATTATTGTGGATGAACTTCATTTTAGATAATTCGATATTTTATTGAGAGGATGTTATTAAAGTATCGATCATAAAAGACGCGATAAATCGCATGTATCTCCGGTGCACTCGTGAATCATCGTCCCCTAACTGCATCAGTGCGCAGTTGAGTCCTCCGCCCTTCTCTTTCTCTCGAATCTTCTACGCAGCATTAAGTTTCGACCCCCCATTTGCGCCATTTCAACGGTCGACTTTTTATTGGCTTCGAAACGCACGCAAAAGAGATTCCCATTTTATTTTTAATCTATATATAGTTTACTCTGCCCCATTTCCGCGATTATTCGCCATGTTGGCTTAGAAAATTAATTTTTCAAATTTTCTATATATTTATTACAATAGAAATTCAAGGTTTTACCCTTTGAAAAGTGACTGTAATTGACCCCCCATGACCGAAACTATTTTTTTTAGTATGATTTGACAAATTTTTTCTTGTAGGCGTAAAAATCACTTTGTTGAGTTAGAAAATTAATTTTTCAAATTTTCTATATGTCTATTGCAATAGAAAATGAAGGTTTTACCCTTTGGAAAGTGACTGTAATTGACCCCCATGACCGAAACTATTTTTTTTAGTATGATTCGAAAAATTTTTTCTTGTTGGCGTAAAAATCACTTTGTTGAGTTAGAAAATTAATTTTTCAAATTTTCTATATGTCTATTGCAATAGAAATTCAAGGTTTTACCCTTTGAAAAGTGACTGTAATTGACCCCCATAACCGAAACTATTTTTTTTAGTATGATTCGACAAATTTTTTCTTGTTGGCGTAAAAATCACTTTGTTGAGTTAGAAAATTAATTTTTCAAATTTTCTATATGTCTATTGCAATAGAAATTCAAGGTTTTACCCTTCGAAAAGTGACTGTAATTGACCCCCCATAACCGAAACTATTTTTTTTTAGTATGATTTGACAAATTTTTCCTTGTTGGCGTGAAAATCACTTTGTTGGCTTAGAAAATTAATTTTTTAAATTTTCTATATATTTATTATAATAGAAAATCAAGGTTTTACCATTTGAAATGTAGATTATAGTAAATTATATACAAACTGTGCTACCAACCATGGGAAAAAATTTAATAGGGGATTCTAGGGGCCAAAATAAGTCGAAAATTAAGAATACCAATTTGTTGATTGAGGCTTTGTTAAAAAGTTATTAACGTTTAAAGTTCCGACTGTTTTGAATTTTTTTCTCGAAAAGGGGTAGGATTTCGAGGGTATGTGTAATGACCAAAAATGATTGTAATTGACCCTTGCAACCGAGAATATTTTTTTTAGAATGTTTTGAAATTTTTTAATTTCGTCTTAAAATTTCAATACTTTCTTGAATTTTTTTCTCGAAATTGGGTAAGATTTCGAAGATATGTCTAATGACCAAAAATGATTGTAATTGACCCTTGCAACCGAAAATATTTTTTTTAGAATAATTTGAAATTTTTTAATTTCGTCTAAAATTTTCAATATTTTCTCGATTTTTTTTCTCGAAAGTCGTTAGGATTTCGATGGTATATCTAATGACCAAAAATGATAGTAATTACCCATTGTAACTAAATATAATTTTTTTAATATGATTTGAAATTTTTTAATTTCGTCTAAAAATTTCACTATTTTCTCGATTTTTTTTCTCAAAAATGCGTACGATTTCGGGGGTATGTATAATGACCAAAAATGATAGTAATTGACCCTTGTAACTAAATATAATTTTTTTAATATGATTTGAAATTTTTTAATTTCGTCTAAAAATTTCACTATTTTCTCGATTTTTTTTCTCAAAATTGGGTAGAATTTCGACGGTATATCTAATGACCAAAAATGATAGTAATTGCCCACTGTAACTAAATATAATTTTTTTAGAATGATTTGAAATTTTTCAATTTCGTTTAAAAATTTCACTATTTTCTGGATTTTTTTTCTCAAAAATGGATAGGATTTCGAAAATATATGTAATCACCAAAAATGATTGCAATTGACCCCTCTAACAAAAAATATTTTTTCCATAACGATTCGAAATTTTTCAATTCAATTGTTAATAACTTTTCAACGAAGCCTCCATCAACAAATTATTATTCTTAATCTCCCTCTTATAATGGCCTCTAGAATCCCCCATATTTCCCCAAACACTATATCATACCTATCACAATACACTCGTATCATTCATCCAATAAAATTTATTATTATTAACAATATTCCCCACTTTTGAGAATCTTATATTATACTACAATCATCATATCGAATCTCCCAACACTCCCAAATCTCTCAAATCTCTCAAAAATTCAAATCTTCAAATCATATTCAAAACAATTCAAATATCCCTAGTCTCAAAACCAGGTACCATTAAAAACCCTGCAATTCGAACACTCTATCCAACTGCAGTAGCTCGAATAAATCAATTTCCATCGTAATTATGTAGTACACCCTTTATATATCGATTCGTCTTTCTCAGTAGACAGCCTCTTCGAACTCAACCCTCAAATTTGTATCTTAAACTTAGCCATTTTGATATTTGGTACTACCAACCGTCACCAAAATTATTACTAGACTACGTATCTTAATACAAATTCCTATTTCCATCACTAAAACAAACGAAAACTTCACAGAACTTGTCTCAACCCCTAAATAATTCGTAAAATTTCTCACATTAAGTTCCGTGGTTTTCTCAAAATAAAAATTCCCCATATCTAGTTACCTCAGAAGCATTGAATAATTAACACGTGCACCTAATCTCGCGAGAGAACTAAAATTACTTAGTGAAATGTCGATGTATTAACGCGTGACCTTGAACTTCGACCTCAACCCTCAAAGTATCTTAAACTTAGCCATTTTGATATTTGGTACTACCAATCGTCACCAAAATTATTACTAGACTACGTATCTTCATACAAATTCCTATTTCTATCACTAAAATTAACAAAACGAAAACTTTATAGTCGTTTCAACCCCTAAAAACAATAACTTATGTCTAACTCAAAACATTTCCCACATTTCGACACATTAAGTTCCGTGGTTTTCTCCAAACTAAAAATTCCCCATATCTAGTTACCTCAGAAATATTAAATAATTAACACGTGCACCTAATCTCGCGAGAGAACTAAAATTACTTAGTGAAATGTCGATGTATTAACGCGTGACCTTGAACTTCGACCTCAACCCTCAAATTTGTATCTTAAACTTAGCCATTTTGATATTTGGTACTACCAACCGTCACCAAAATTATTACTAGACTACGTATCTTAATACAAATTCCTATTTCTATCACTAAAATTAACAAAACGAAAACTTTATAGTCGTTTCAATCCCTAAAAACAATAACTTATATCTAACTCAAAACATTTCCCACATTTCGACACATTAAGTCCCGTGGTTTTCTCCAAAATAAAAATTCCCCATATCTAGTTACCTCAGAAATATTAAATAATTAACACGTGCACCTAATGTCGCGAGAGAACTAAAATTACTTAGTGAAATGTCGATGTATTAACGCGTGACCTTGAACTTCGACCTCAGCAGCGCCCCCCCGTCCCTTAGTTCGCCGCGGCGGCCACGTGGCGGCGCGCGGGAGGAGGGAACGCGAAGGCCTCGCGCCAGCATTCTTCCTGCGCCGTAGAAAGGGTTTACGTAACGAGTTTCGTGCCACGGTTGGTCGAGCGATGGCGTCGCCGCCATTACTGGTCGCCAGGCGGATATGCGCCAGGTTAGATGCACCACGGCTGGTACATGCACGTGGACGCAGTTTTGCATAATTGCGTTACGTAAGCATTGTTTCTCTGCGTGGCACTCGCATTTTCTGCCCACACGCTGTGGTCAAGGTCGACACACTATACTACACTAATAGCACTAACTATAGTGATTCCAGTTGCGGTTTTATCCCTTTCCAATCAGGTGCATTTCGAATTTGACGATGGCGATACTCTTGCAAGAAACCATTTTGAAAATCTCCGATTTTGATGAAACTTTGCAGTTATGTAGTTTTTATAAATTTAGTAGACACGTGTTTTTTTGTGGGGGCTAATATTCACTTTAAGGGGTTGAAATCGACCCCCAAAGTTGGGGTTCGAAACATGCTTTGTTGAATATCTTGCAAACTATTGGAAATTGGGGGGTGTTTCAAAGGGATGAGGTTTATGGTTTCACAGAGTGATCCTTTTCGATTTTTGGGGATGAATTTGTTGATAAAACTACCCTTACAAGAAACCATTTTGAGAATCTCCGATTTTGATGAAACTTTGCAGTTATGTAGTTTTTATAAATTTATTAGACACGTGTTTTTTTGTGGGGGCTAATATTCACTTTTAGGGGTTGAAATCAGCCCCCAAAGTTGGGGGTTCGAAACGTAGTTTGTTGAATATCTTACAAACTATTGGAAATTGGGGTGTGTTTCAAAGGGATGAGGTTTATGGTTTCACAGAGTGATGCATTTCGAATTTTGGGGATGAATTTGATGATAAAACTACCCTTAGAAGGAACCATTTTGAAAATCTCCGATTTTGATGAAACTTTGCAGTTATGTAGTTTTTATAAATTTATTAGACACGTGTTTTTTTGTGGGGGCTAATATTCACTTTTAGGGGTTGAAATCGACCCCCAAAGTTGGGGGTTCGAAACGTAGTTTGTTGAATATCTTGCAAACTATTGGAAATCGGGGTGTGTTTTAAAGGGATGAGGTTTATGGTTTCACAGAGTGATCCTTTTCGAATTTCGGGGATGAATTTGTTGATAAAACTACCCTTAGAAGTTACCATCTCGAGAATCTCCGATTTTGATGAAACTTTGCAATTATATAGTTCTCATAAATCTATTAGACACGTGTTTTTTTGTGGCTGATAATATTCACTTTTAGGGGTTGAAATCGACCCCCAAAGTTGGGGGTTCGAAACATGCTTTGTTGGATATCTCGGGAACTATCAGAGATAGGGGTGTGCTTCAAAGGGATGAAATTTGTGTTTTTAAATGGAGAATTTGATGGTGTGAAGAGATTGGCAAAATTTTTGTTTGTTTAAACAATATGTTGGAAAATAGCACATTTTATTGTTTTTCTCGGTGGATATTTGTGATTTTTTTTTCTCCGTTTGGACAGGGAAACTAGACATCCATGTACGAAATAGGGATAAATTGGAATTTTGATTTTTTCATAATGATGGAAGATTTTATTTTTGTAATTTTTTTCGTGTTGATCGCATACAGGGTGCTCGACAAACATGGGAGAAATTTTAATGGGAGATTCTGGTGGCCAAAATAGGACGAAAATCAAGAATACCAATTTGTTGATTGAGGCTTTGTTAAAAAGTTATTAATGTTTAAAGTTCCGTACATTTTGAATTTTTTTCTCGAAAAGGGGTACGATTTCGAGGATATGTTTATTGACCAAAAATTATTGTAATTGACCCCCAAAACTGAAAATAATTTTTTTGGAAAGATTTGAAATTTTTTAATTTTATCGAAAATTTTCACACTTTCTTGAATTTTTTTCTCCGAAATGGGTAGGAATTTGAGGGTATGTCTATTCACCAAAAATTATTGCAATTGACCCCCAAAACTGAAAATAATTTTTTTAGAACGATTTGACAAATTTTTTTTCGTCGAAAAATTTAGGCATCTTATCCCCTGTCGATTTTCCTTAAAAATTCGTTTTTTATTTTTAATAATTTTATTCGACGTCCTATAGAAAAGTTGTTTAATACTTTTTTGTAGATACCTATGGGCTCTATTTCAGAAAAAAGTTTCATTGAAATATATTCACTATTATAGGAGTTATGGCTGTTTGAAAATTGGACCATTTTTATGGGGTTTTTCTAATTTTGCAGTGTCAAGCATCAACTTTTTGAATATTTTTACAATTTCTATATATTCTACACTAAAATATGCGGCGTTTGGCTTTTCGAACATTAAAATCGTCCAATCCGTTCAAAAGTTATGCCATTTTAAAGATTCGTATAAAATTTCCAGGGTACATTTCTAGCCTGGAATTATATTTTCATTTAGGAATTTTTTTCTCGAAAATGGTTAGGATTTCAAGGTTATGCCTACTGACCAAAAATGATTATAATCGACCCTTGCAATCAAAAATAATTTTTTCAGAACGATTCAAAAAATTTCTTTTTCTACCAACAAATTTCACACCTTCTCGAATTTTTTTCTAAAAAATGAATAGGATTTCGAGGATATGTCTAATCACCAAAAATAATTGTAATTAACCCCCCTACCCAAAAATAATTTTTCCAGAACGATTCGAAAAATTTTTTTATTCACCATGAAATTTCACACCTTCTCGAATTTTTTTCTAAAAAATGATTAGGATTTCGAGGGTATGTCTATTCACCAAAAATGATTGTAATTAACCCCCCTAGCTAAAATAATTTTTCCAGAACGATTCGAAAAATTTTTTTTTTCACCAACAAATTCCTCACTTTCTCGAATTTTTTTCTCGAAAATGAATAGGATTTCGAGGATATGTCTATCCACCAAAAATAATTGTAATTAACCCCCCTACCCAAAAATAATTTTTCCAGAACGATTCAAAAAATTTTTTTTTTCACCATGAAATTTCACACCTTCTCGAATTTTTTTCTAAAAAATGATTAGGATTTCGAGGGTATGTCTATTCACCAAAAATGATTGTAATTAACCCCCCTACCCAAAAATAATTTTTCCAGAACGATTCGAAAAATTTTTTTTTCCACCAACAAATTCCTCACTTTCTCGAATTTTTTTCTAAAAAATGATTAGGATTTCGAGGGTATGTCTATTCACCAAAAATAATTGTAATTAACCCCCCTACCCAAAAATAATTTTTCCAGAACGATTCGAAAAATTTTTTTTTTCACCATGAAATTTCACACCTTCTCGAATTTTTTTCTCGAAAATGAATAGGATTTCGAGGTTATGTCTATTCACCAAAAATAATTGTAATTAACCCCCCTACCCAAAAACAATTTTTCCAGAACGATTCGAAATTTTTAATTCAATTGTTAATAACTTCTCAACGAAGCCTCCATCAACAAATTGATATTCTCAATTTTCGTCTTATTTTGGCCCCCAGAATCCCCCATTAAAGTTTCCCCCCTCGAACACCATCGTACACAACTTTTCCAATGAAAATTCTATCCGTTTCGAATGATTAAATCGCTCTATTTATCTCTCGATCTTATATTCTCTCCGCCATTACTGTTTTCACGAGCAATAAACCCCATCAAAAAAGAAGAAACTATCAAGAAGCACCGAGGAAGAAAATAATCACGAGATCTCTTCGATCCTCAATTTAATTCGCCATAAAAAAATTCCAGAAACTCTACTAAGGGTGTTCACCCTATAAAAACACATTTTTTTCCTTTTGGAATAAAAAACAATTCACTTGATCTAACTTTTACTATGTTTTATTCCTAAACACGTTGGAAGACACGTCTTTCAAAGGAACACACAGAATTAATAGCTCAGGGACGTACCCTCAGGCCCAATCGGGCCCATATTTTGTCAAAACAAGGGTCCCAATTGATGTGTTTTCATCACATAAACAAAACCTTCTCTTTTAGAAGAGAAAAGCCAACATTTTTTTTATCATTAACAGGGTGTCTCATATTTATCGAAAACTTCCACACTCACGAATTATGTAAAATCGTCTTAAAAGTGGAATAATTATCGAGAGTTATCCGCGAAAACACCAAAGAGAAGTGCAGTGAACGAAACCAAATTCATACCAAAAGAACCGTAGTGCAGGTTGAGGGGTAGTTTCTCGTTTTACGAAATGACGCAGTGTCGATTGTGGGCCCCCTGAAAGCGTCTGGTCGGTGAAAGTTTGCAACGGAGCCAGTAAAAGCGACGAACAGGGAGACCAAGAGGACCAAAATGATGAAGAAAGAGAAGCCAATGATGTCGGTCACCGCCATCATCCAGGGGACTCAGGCCCAACACTGGTCCCGTGGCAACACTTGTACGTATTCTGACTCTGCTCAAACTGAAAATGGCCAACAAACTCAGTATTATCATTTTTAAAATTCAACTAAATTCGTCTCTATGCAAACGAAGTTTTGATTAACTTTTTCGAATATTAATTTTCACACAGTGGACGAAAGTATTACGAGAATTTTGTGGTAAAAAGGTAGATTTTACTATTATTCGATTTTCTAATCTGGTGTGCAAGATTAGAAATTTTGGGGAAATTATAAATTATATATTGTTAAGTTAACCGTGGGAAAAAATTTAATGGGAGATTCTAGGGGCCAAAATAAGACGAAAATGAAGAATAGCAATTTTTTGTTTGAGGCTTCGTTACAAAGTTATTAACAATTGAATCTCTAGTGGCGCGACGGGAGCTCTCAGGTTGCGCCACAGCAGTTTTAACTGTTAATAACTTTTAAACGAAGCCTCAATCGACAAAATGTTATTCTTCATTTTTGTTTTATTTTGGCCCCCAGAATCTGTCATTAAAATTTCTCCCAGGGGGTGCGCACCCCGTATTTTCTATAGCGATTTTACATTTCTTAGGCCATATTAGGCATCTTTAATTTACTATATTAGTTTATATTTCACAAGATAATAACGTCATTCACTGATTAAAATTTGAAATTTGAAATTAAAATTTGAAATTTGAAATTTGAAATTAAAATTTGAAATTTTATTGATATAAATGTTACTTGGAATGGCTTGGTTCGGTGAATTTCAGTGCAAACGAGACTGACTGTTGGAAATTAGCATGGCGACGCTAAACAGCCAATTAGCACCATTTTCGAGACTTTGTTTTATCTATTCACAGTCTTCGAAACTATCTTTACTGCGATCCCAGTTACGTAGAATTTTAAAATAATAGTTTCTTTTCATTACTTTGGATGCACAATTTAAAACAATTGGGGATTGATAATATAACAATAAAAGGGATATTAGTTGCACATTTTTTTATTGAAACTCAAAATGTTGACAGGTTTTTTTTTAATTATTATATACAGGGTGTCCAGACAACCATGGGAAAAATTTTAATGGGGGATTCTGGAGGCCAAAATAAGACGAAAATGAAGAATAGCAATTTGTTGATTGAGGCTTTGTTAGAAAGTTATTAATGTTTAAAGTTCCGACTGTTTTGAATTTTTTTCTCGAAATTGGGTAGGATTTCGGGGGTACGTCTAATGACCAAAAATACTTGTAATTGACCCCTCCGAGTAAATATAATTTTTCCAAATCGATTTGAAATTTTTTAAGTTCGACTAAAAATTTCAGTACTTTCTCGATTTTTTTTCTCGAAATTGGGGAGGATTTCGAGGGTACGTCTAATGACCAAAAATATTTGTAATTGACCCCTCCAAGTAAATATAATTTTTCCAAATCGATTTGAAATTTTTTAATTTCGACTAAAAATTTCAGTACTTTCTCGATTTTTTTTCTCGAAAATGGGTAGGATTTCGACGGTATGCCTAATGACCAAAAATGATTCTAATTGACCCCCAAAACCGAAAATAATTTTTTCAGAATTAATTGAAAATTTTTTTTTGGTCGACAAATTTAGGCCTGTTGATTTCTTTTAGAAATTAGTTTTTGATTTTTAGTAATTTTATTTGACGCCCTACAGAAAAGTTGTCTAATACTTTTTTGTAGGTACCCATGAGATCTACTTTACAAAAAAGTTTCATTAAAATATATTCACTATTGTAGGAGTTATGGTCGTTTGAAAATTGGACCATTTTTATGGGGTTTTTTTAATTTTTCGAAGTCAAGGATCGATTTTTTGAATATTTTTACGATTTCTACGTATTGTCCACTAAAATACGCGTTGTTTGCCTTTTTAAACATTAAAATCCTTCAATCCGTTCAGAAGTTATGGCATTTCAAAGATACGCAAAACATTTTTGAGTGATATTTCTGGCCTGCAATTATATTTTCGGTAATGAATTTTTTTCTCGAAAATGATTAGGATTTCGAGGGTATGTCTAATGACCCAAAATTATTGTAATTAACCCTCGAATTTGAAAATAATTTTTCCAGGGCAATTTGAAATATTTTGTCGTCAAAAAATTTTGGCGCCAAATTAGATTTTTGGTAAACAATTTTTTTCTCGAAAATGCGTAAGATTTCGGGGGTATGTCTAACGACCAAAAATGATTGTAATCGACCCCCACAGCTAACAATATTTTTTCCAAAACGATTTGAAATATTTTGTCGTCAAAAAATTCTGGCGCCAAATTAGATTTTTGGTAAACAATTTTTTTCTCGAAAATGCGTAGGATTTCGGGGGTATGTCTAATGACCAAAAATGATTGTAATCGACCCCCACAGCTAACAATATTTTTTCCAAAACGATTTGAAATATTTTGCCGTCAAAAAATTTTGGCGCCAAATTAGATTTTTGGTAAACAATTTTTTTCTCGAAAATGCGTAGGATTTCGGGGGTATGTCTAATGACCAAAAATGATTGTAATCGACCTCCACTGCTAACAATATTTTTTCCAAAACAATTTGAAATTTTTTTTCCCCCCGTCGAAACATTCCACACCTTCTCGAATTTTTTTCTCGAAACTGAGAATAATTTCGAAGATATGTCCAATGACCAAAAATGCTTATAATCGACCCGCACAACTGAAAATAATTTTTCCAAGTCGATTTGAAATTTTTTAAATTTTTCCCATGGTTATCCAAACACCCTGTATATTCGAATCACATCAATCAAATTCAAAATAAATTACTAAGAAACAATCTTCGTGAATTCCGTAACTGTAAGTACAGAATTAAAAATTTGTAATTTCTAAAACCAGTAAAATTTCAAAATTTCAGTCGAATTTTCAAAAAATTTACCGTAATTTTCTATGGGAGAACGAATAGACACTTATTCCCATTACATTTTACATCTCTTCGCGTATCTATCGTTTTAATATCTCCGCTACGAACGCGCTGTAATTGTCGATAGTGTCGAAGACGCAGTATAACACATGTGCGTTCGTCCACGCGATACTGTCGAGTGCACGTAGGGTGAAGGTCGGCTGTTGGAACCTGAATGGCGCGATTTGCGAGCAGCGCGCATGCGCACGCGCACGCGCTCCGCCGCGAGAAGGTCACGTCAATGCGCCTCGTAGTCTTATCGCGTGCCCCTATTGCCGCCATCGCGCAAAAACCAACAAACAGACTCAATTTTACTTCGACTATTCCCATCTTTCGAAACAATTACTACGACCGCCATCAATTGTCACAATTTTTGTGAGAGTGTAAACAACCATTTGTTTGCATTTGATTATACGTTTTTTTGGGGCATCCATCGTAAAAATGCAGATTTTGGGCCCACAATTGCCGGCCCTGGTTAGCCTGGAGCTCCGTACGTGCACGTGCACTGCGATAAGCGTGTTTGCCTGAACGCTGGCTCGGTTAATCCGTGCAGTACGGACGCAACCTTGGCACCGATGCGACCAGCCGTGAAGCCTCTGCGCACCGCGGTCTGCGCCGACCAGCCACACGCCTCTACGCATCGCGAGCGTGGCCTCTGCGCACCACAGCTGCGCCGACCACGCGCCTCTGTCCTGCGCTGCACCGTTCAGCCAATCGGGCGTCTGGGCTGCCCTAGGACCCATTCCACTGACCCAAAACTAAAGTAGCCAGCGACGCGAGCGGCAGACGGGGTAGATAAAACGTAACACAGTCGTCCGTTGGTATGTGTGGTTTAAAAAATGTTCAAAATTTCGTTTTGAATTGAACGAAAGGTTG